>NC_068282.1:801626-819126 GCF_025860055.1 Xyrauchen texanus
GAAAGATCATATTTTATGTTTGATTTAGGATTCAGTGCCATATGGCAACTCTGTACCACAACTAAAAATGGTCACAATTATTATTTCTTAAACATAATCAATTTCTCATTTAACTAAATTAATATTTCTTTATTAATGCATTCATGCACTTGCAACTCTAAGAAAGTAATATTGAGTGAATCAGTATCGTGCATTCCTTAATATTGTTGATAATTTTCAGTAAAGCTGAGATCATAATCACTGTTGTCAATCAGAAGTGAGCACTGTGCACTCTTCCCATAAAACACAAATGCAATTCATGATGAAATTTATTTATGCATAAATGCAATTGTATTATGGTACACATTACCAAATGTATCAAATATGATATTATAATGTAACTCATTAAATATAACCGCATTAAAGATGTAATGCATTCAATATAACCGCATTCAATATAACTGCATTAAAGATGTAATGCATTAAATATAACCGCATTAAATATAACTGCATTAAAGATGTAACGCATTAAATATAACCGCATTAAATATAACTGCATTAAAGATGTAACGCATGAAATATAACCGCATTAAAGATGTATTGCATTAAATATAACCGCATTAAATATAACCGCATTAAAGATGTAACGCATGAAATATAACCGCATTAAAGATGTATTGCATTAAATATAACCGCATTAAATATAACCGCATTAAAGATGTAACGCATGAAATATAACCGCATTAAAGATGTAACGCATGAAATATAACCGCATTAAAGATGTATTGCATTAAATATAACCGCATTAAATATAACCGCATTAAAGATGTAACGCATGAAATATAACCGCATTAAAGATGTAACGCATGAAATATAACCGCATTAAAGATGTATTGCATTAAATATAACCGCATTAAATATAACCGCATTAAAGATGTAACGCATGAAATATAACCGCATTAAAGATGTAACGCATGAAATATAACCGCATTAAAGATGTATTGCATTAAATATAACCGCATTAAAGATGTATTGCATGAAATATAACCGCATTAAAGATGTAACGCATGAAATATAACCTCATTAAAGATGCAACGCATGAAATATAACTGCATTAAAGATGTAACGCATGAAATATAACTGCATTAAAGATGTATTGCATGAAATATAACTGCATTAAAGATGTAACGCATGAAATATAACCACATTAAAGATGCAACGCATGAAATATAACTGCATTAAAGATGTATTGCATGAAATATAACCGCATTAAAGATGCAACGCATGAAATATAACTGCATTAAAGATGTAACGCATGAAATATAACTGCATTAAAGATGTATTGCATGAAATATAACTGCATTAAAGATGTAACGCATGAAATATAACCACATTAAAGATGCAACGCATGAAATATAACTGCATTAAAGATGTAACGCATGAAATATAACCGCATTAAAGATGTAACGCATGAAATATAACTGCATTAAAGATGTAACGCATGAAATATAACCGCATTAAAGATGCAACGCATTCAATATAACTGCATTAAAGATGTAACGCATTCAATATAACTGCATTAAAGATGTAACGCATGAAATATAACTGCATTAAATATAACTGCATTAAAGATGTAACGCATGAAATATAACTGCATTAAAGATGTAACGCATTCAATATAACCGCATTAAAGATGTAATGCATGAAATATAATCGCATTAAAGATGCAACGCATTCAATATAACTGCATTAAAGATGCAACACATTCAATATAACTGCATTAAAGATGTGATGCATTCAATATAACTGCATTAAATATAACCGCATTAAAGATGCAACGCATTCAATATAACTGCATTAAAGATGTGACGCATTCAATATAACTGCATTAAATATAACCGCATTAAAGATGTAACGCATTCAATATAACTGCATTAAAGATGTGACGCATTAAATATAACTGCATTAAAGATGTAACGCATGAAATATAACTGCATTAAAGATGCAACACATTCAGTATAACCGCATTAAAGATGTAACGCATGAAATATAACTGCATTAAATATAACTGCATTAAAGATGTAACGCATGAAATATAACCGCATTAAAGATGCAACGCATTCAGTATAACCGCATTAAAGATGTAACGCATGAAATATAACTGCATTAAATATAACGGCATTAAAGATGTAACGCATTCAATATAACTGCATTAAAGATGTGACGCATTCAATATAACTGCATTAAAGATGTGACGCATTCAATATAACTGCATTAAAGATGTGACGCATGAAATATAACTGCATTAAAGATGTAACGCATGAAATATAACTGCATTAAAGATGCAATGCATTCAATATAACCGCATTAAAGATGTAACGCATGAAATATAACTGCATTAAATATAACTGCATTAAAGATGTAACGCATTCAATATAACTGCATTAAAGATGTGACGCATTCAATATAACTGCATTAAAGATGTGACGCATTCAATATAACTGCATTAAATATAACCGCATTAAAGATGTAACGCATTAAAGATGTGACGCATGAAATATAACTGCATTAAAGATGTGACGCATTCAATATAACTGCATTAAAGATGTGACGCATTCAATATAACTGCATTAAATATAACTGCATTAAAGATGTAACTGCATTAAAGATGTGACGCATGAAATATAACTGCATTAAAGATGTAACGCATGAAATATAACCGCATTAAAGATGTAACTGCATTAAAGATGTGACGCATGAAATATAACTGCATTAAAGATGTAACGCATGAAATATAACTGCATTAAAGATGCAACGCATTCAATATAACCGCATTAAAGATGTAACGCATGAAATATAACTGCATTAAATATAACTGCATTAAAGATGTAACGCATTCAATATAACTGCATTAAAGATGTGACACATTCAATATAACTGCATTAAAGATGTGACGCATTCAATATAACTGCATTAAATATAACCGCATTAAAGATGTAACGCATTCAATATAACCGCATTAAAGATGTGACGCATTAAATATAACCGCATTAAAGATGCAACGCATTCAATATAACCGCATTAAAGATGTAACGCATGAAATATAACTGCATTAAATATAACTGCATTAAAGATGTAACGCATGAAATATAACCGCATTAAAGATGCAACGCATTCAATATAACCGCATTAAAGATGTAACGCATGAAATATAACTGCATTCAATATAACTGCATTAAAGATGTGACGCATTAAATATAACCGCATTAAAGATGCAACGCATTCAATATAACCGCATTAAAGATGTAACGCATGAAATATAACTGCATTCAATATAACTGCATTAAAGATGTGACGCATTAAATATAACCGCATTAAAGATGCAACGCATTCAATATAACCGCATTAAAGATGTAACGCATGAAATATAACTGCATTAAATATAACTGCATTAAAGATGTAACGCATGAAATATAACTGCATTAAATATAACCGCATTAAAGATGTAACGCATTAAATATAACTGAATTAAAGATGTAACGCATTCAATATAACCGCATTAAATATAACTGCATTAAAGATGCGTGATGATAGAAAGTTGCAGGACACCGACTCATGTAGTGTACACTTGGCTTAAGGTGATCTTGGGTTTTCAGTGTAATATTAACAGCTATATAGTTGCTTCAAATATATTTTGAATCCCTCATGAAATGTAAGTCTGTTGGGGTATTTCAGGTGAAAATGGTAAGTGTGATCTCTACGTAAAGGAACCGCACACCTCCTCAACAACACTCTTACACGCTGAATGCGAATGTGTGTGTGTGTGTGTGTATGTATGTACGCTCAATAAGTTTGCAGTACGGTAAGCAAAATCCTTTTGCTGCCTATTCAGCAACACTACTTACACTCATATATCTTCATGCCAGACTCGTGTGTGTGTGTGTGTGTGTGTGTGTGTGTGTGTGTGTAGGGATGTGGATTTTGGGAGTAGGATTAAATGTTTGGGATTCTTGAGTAATGGCTCTCATTAGACGCCACCAGATATCAGATGATAATGTTCATTATGATGGCAGCTGTGATTCCCATGTGAAAACGCTCTTTATCGTGTGTGTGTGTGTGTGTGTGTGTGTGTGTGTGTGTGTGTGTGTGTGTGTGTGTTTGGAGGTGGAGCTTTGACCAAATCATAACACTCGGTACAAGTCATTTTATATCACGGCAACGGTATGTGTCACTATATAGTGATCTTTGCTAGATATTCAACAAAACATTTGTTTATATCAATTAATCTTGTGGAAATGCCGATTTTTGGGATAATCCAGAAAATGAAATACTTTTGATGATTGATATAGTTTCCTTATATTCTCTCTTGTGCTCTCTGAAGTCTGTGTGTCATCGATGTTTGGAAAGATTACTAATGTGTTGAATAAACAGAAGCAGCTTTGAAGAGAGTCTTATGAGCGCTTTACTCGAGATCATTTCAAACCGAAATAGATGGGGACAGTTCTCCCAAAAATGAAAATGCTCTCATCATTTACTCTCCCTCATGCCATCCCAGATGTGTGACTGTCTTTCTTCTGCAGAACACAAATGAAGAAAAATAGAAGAATATCTCAGCTCAGTAGGTCCTTATAATGCAAGTGGATGGTGACCAGACAATTAAAGCTCCAAAAAGAAAAGACAATCAGCATAAACTGGGTTGGGTGAACCATTTTTGTGTGAACTGCCCCTTTAACTATACAAACTAGGTACAGTAAAAAAAAAAAATATATAAATGTTACTAATGATATTTCATTAGTTTTTCATCATTTTGGTAACATTTTAGCTTTTTTAAAAATGAACAAATCCATGTATTCCATCAAATAATACGATATTATATTTAATATATTATTTTTTGTTACATGTTTACTGTTTAATTGCATCATTTGTACAATTTGCAGGTATTTACATTGTTTTGTTGAACACGTGTTAAAAACCTGTACTGTCTCTTTAAGAAAACCGGCATTTTTGTAAAGAGCGTCTTTAAATGAGCAGATGTTAAGGAGAGAGACTTTATCTAATTTTTGCTATTTGTTATTAGAATTGAAAATTAATTTTGTTATGTTTATTTATGTTGTTTATGATCAACAACTGACTGTAAAGAACAGCAAGGATATTAAAAGAGCCATATTTGAGTATTGACGCTGACTATCACACCTGGAGTCGTGAGTTTGAATCCAGGGAGTGCTGAGTGACTCCAGCCAGGTCTCCTTAGCAACCAAATTGGCCCGGTTGCTAGGGAGGGTAGAGTCACATGGGGTAACCTCCTCGTGGTTGCTATAATGTGGTTCTCGCTCTCGGTGGGGCGTGTGGTGAGTGACTCCAGCCAGGTCTCCTTAGCAACCAAATTGGCCCGGTTGCTAGGGAGGGTAGAGTCACATGGGGTAACCTCCTCGTGGTCGCTATAATGTGGTTCTCGCTCTCGGTGGGGCGTGTGGTGAGTTGTGCGTAGATGCCGCAGAGAATAGCATGTAGCGTCCATGCGTGCTACGTCTCCACGGTAATGCACTCAACAAGTCACGTGATAAGATGTGTGGATTGACGGTCTCAGACGTGGAGGCAACTGAGATTCGTCCTCCGCCACCCAGATTGAGGCGGGTCACTACACCACCACAAGGACTCAGAGCGCTTTGGGAATTGGCCGTTACACATTGGGGAGAAAATAAAAAGGTTGCTCGGATCTCGTCTTTGGACGCAAATGGGACAACTTTTACTCTCAACACGCATTGAAAGGATCTCACTGCGTAATACTCCACCACTATACCATCTTTACCAGCAGTTGCCAAATATATACATTTTATTCGCATATCGTGAAATTAAGTTGCTAACGCGAGTGATTTCCTCTCGTTGTAGCGGAGGGCTGCGCGTAGAGTAAAAGAAACGTTTTGGGATTTAAGAATCGATATTGAGATCTTTCAAACGAAGATCTCGATGCACCGTACATAAAGCTATCGCACTCCCACAATCGTGTTGTTGTTCTGAGCAGAACCGTGACGATATTCAGAATAACGGCACTCTTGTTCTTATATCACTTAAATATGGTCTTCCGTTCTAATCATGTATTCTGCTGATTCCGTTAGAAGTGCGTTACTGAGAAGGCATTTTATCATTTGATTTGACTAATTGAGAGATGAGTCACAATAATGTGTCGGTGGTAACAGACAGAATGATACGGATGACGTTATAGTGATTTTCAATTGCTTGTAATGACACTGTTCGTGTGTGAAATGACTGAAATGATTAGATTTAATCTGGGGGTGAATGTAGGTCAGTGATTGATCTCGGCTTGTAGTGCCACTTTAACTCTCATTAACTAACTGTTGTACTCACAGATAATCACCCAGAGCAGAATTATATTACTATTATATTATTATACATCACTGTCCCCTCTGATCTGTCCAGATCTCATGACTGATTACGATTGCTTCACAAATTCAAATCCGATGATGCTGTGACGAGCTCTGTAATGAGCATGAGACTCAATATCTGATATTATGACTGACGGCTATCATCATTATCTCACAATGTCATTATCATTTCTCTAATGATGTATTCAGATTATATAGCATTTGATCTGAGGCACACGCACTCTGGTTATTTTACACCCTCTTGCGAATGGCATCACTCATAACATCTCATTCTAAAGCTCATGGAGTGCATGTTAATGTCCTACTACAGTTGTTACGAGACAAAAACGTCAGTAGTTCAGACCAAAACCAGTGAAACTTCAAATATAGACATTTAAACATGCATTTATAATCGTGATGTATGGCCGAATCAGGGGCGAATCTAGTAATGTTTTAATGGGATGGCAAGGGAGTGGCATGCAGACTATGAGGGGTGGCAACACTAAAGCAAGCGCCCATGCGTAGTTCTTTTGGATCAAGGAACGTAGCTTGATTAGGGGCGGCTGTGGTCAGGTGGTAGAGCGGGTCGGACACTGATTGCAGGGTTGGCGGCTTGATTCCCGGCCCACATGACCCCACGTGCCGAAGTGTCCTTGGGCAAGACACTGAACCCCGAGTTGCTCCCAATAGCAGGCTAGCACCTTACATGCAGCTCTGCCGTCTTTAGTGTGTGAGTGTGAGTGTGAATGGGACAAAGTGTAAAGTGCTTTACCTCTAAGGTTAAAAAAAGGTGCTATGTAAGTGCAGACCATTTCCATTGATTGGAATTTTGCTTCTGATTTGCCAACAGGGCTGGATTGGTAATCTGGCATTCCGGGCATTTTTCTGGTGTACCGACACACTTTCGGGCCGATCAGGGGCGGACTGGACATCGGAAGAACCGGGTGAGCCAATGGGCCGGCCGTGAAACGGGCTGAATGGGCCACGATAAGCTGAAATGAGCCAGTGCATTATGCAGTGTGGTCCACAAAATGGCACCACAATATGCATAAGGGGACAGCGCACTTTGCTAGTTTTAACACTTTTAATGACATAAACCATTGAGATTCGATACACTCTTGTACACTCTTAAAGATATTGTGTTACGTGAGGTGAGAAGTAAAGGAAGGCTTTCTTGGAAACTTTTACATCAACAGAAGGTCGCTTTTCCACTGATGTTCCCGGCCAAATTGAGAATAGATGCTAAGAATGGCCGTAAAACATTCACATGCCCACAGCAAGCGATGTCCTTCATAAAGTCAATGGAGTAAGTCATCTTGTGGTACTCACATTCCAGCTGAGTGGACCGGCTCACTGAACATTCGCTTGACTGGTTCCGCCTAGCGGCTGGAGATTATTTTGTAGAGTGACACACTTTCAGGACAGTTTTATGGATGAATCTACACACTCTTTGTGTTTATTCCGCCTATGCGCTGGAGTTTGTTTTATAGATTATCTTTTGCCGTGTAATTCTGTCTCACAATATTCGTATAGAAACACCGGACTGGAGTAATCCGATGGCAAAATTGTTGCTGGGGTTCTCGTAGGTGTGCATGTTTGGACTGCAGGTATGGACCATTTGAGTTTGGAGGGACGCCGTCGTGGTGCTGTCGTGCGCGGAGTTAATGCACATACTTTTCTTTTTTCTGTTTGTTTGGTTCTGGGGGATGTTTGGGTTTTGATGGTTGCACTAATGTTAGAATGTGGTCTTTATAATCTTGTTTATCTATTTTTTATTATATATCAAAATGTCAGATGTTATTACAAGTGGTCTGTCTCTCCACGTGGAATATGAACAGGTTGGGGCACCCCATAAAAAGAAGGAAAGTTATTTCTCTTCTTAAGCGTAAGAAATATGATAGTGTTTCTTCAAGAAACACATCTTTCCCCACAGGAAGCTGAAAAATTTGGGAGGATATGTGGTGGGCATGTGTTCTTTAGTGCTGGCTTGACTAAGAGCAGGGGAGTCATTACACTGATAAATAAACATCTACAATTCAAATGTCTCAAACAGATTAAAGATTAATGAGAGTCGTTATTGTTTTAGCAGAAATTCAGGGGCAAAGTCTTATTTTGGCTATACTTATGCACCTAAAGTTGATGATCAGGGCTTTTTTATAGATCTTGAAGGGATGTTGCAAGCCGTTGGCACCCCTCATGATGGGAGGAGACTTTAATCTACTGATGGATTCAGTCCTTGATCATAGTGAAGCAAAAGTATGTAAACCCCTAGAGCAACACTGACACTTCTCAGGATGTGTAAAGATCTTGGTCTTACAGATATTTGGAGACTTTTGAACCCATCTGGGTGGGACTATAAGTCCATAATATGTACCCTATAATAGATTTCTTTTTTTATATCTTAAGTTTCATCAGTTGCTGATTGCTCAACTGGAAACATCTTGGTCTCAGATCACACCCTGGTGTTGCCACATATGGAGAAAAGGAAAAGATATAGTTGCTGCTTTAATGTTTCCATTTGGCAAAATCCTGACTTCCAACCAATGTTAACGGCTGAAATCAATGTTTATATGGAGACCAACTGGTCCTCAGTATTCTCTGTGGGCGTGGCTTGGGAGGCACTTAAGGTGGATCTTAGGGGTCGGATCATACACTATGCCTCATTCATCAATCAATCCAAAGCATGAGAACTTGTGGAGTTGGAAGGGAATATTAAAAGTGCCGAGGCAGATCTGAAGCACTGAATATCTTCTAATGGCCTCACAGAACTGATCTGACTAAAATACAGATATAAAACTATTTTGTCATGGAAGGTGGAGTTTTGGCTATTCAGGGCAAGACAGTCATACTTTGAGTCATGGGACAAAGCAGGAAAACCTCTGGCTAGATATATAAAACAGAGAGTCTTTTTATACCATTCCCTCAGTGATATCAGCTGGGGGTGAAATATTTACCTCGGCCTTTGATATTAACAATGTTTTAAAGAATTCTATCTTGATATCTATAGCTCTTCGTCTACTGAAGTGGATATTAGAAACTTTGTGGAACCAGTTTAACTTCCTAAACGGACGGCGGAACGAAAAAATTCTCTTGATTCTGAGATAATCTTGTAGGAGTTTGGCGAGGTAATTAAGGCCTTTTCTACAGGCAAGGCTCCGGGGCTAGATGACTTTGCCACTGAATTTTTGAGATCTTATGCTACAGAACTGGCTCCACTTTTGCTAGAAGTTTATACGGAATCATTAAAGAACAGAAAGCTTCCTCCAACCATGACACAAGCCCGGATCAGTCTGATCTTAAACAGGACAAAGATCCAAGCGAGTGTAAAAGTTACCGTCCAATTTCCCTGATCCAGCTAGACGTTAAAATATTGTCAAACATTTTGACTAGCCGATGAAGTAAATTTATGACATCTCTTATACATATAGATCAGGTGGGGTTTATTCGGGGCCGTAACTCTTCTGATAACTTCAGGCATTTCATTATTATCACGTGGTCAGTGGCAAACGGTCAGACTCCGGTCACTGCCGTCTCGCATGACGCCTAAAAGGTGTTTGATATGGTAGAATGGGATTATCTTTTGAAGATTTTGGAAATGTATGGGTTCGGGAATACTTTAATTGGGAGGATTAAGTTACTTTATAGACACCCGATAGCGGTGGATTAAACTAATGGATTCATTTCAGATTATTTGACTCTAGATTGGGGCACCGGCAGGGTTTCCCTCTTTCCCCATTATTGTTCTGTCTTGCCCTGGCACCATTAGCAGCCGCGATAAGAAAGGAGGACGATTTTTCTGGGGTGATTGCGGAAGGTGTGGTGCATAAGCTTTTGCTTTACGCAGATGATATCTCTGACCCCACTAGATCTGTGCCTTGCCTCCACAGAATTATTCATTCTTTTTATGTAGTCATTTGAGTCAATTGGTCTAAATCAGAAGCTTTGGCTCTGACAGCGTACTGCCCAGTAACGCCTTCACAGCCAGGCGCGTTCTAGTAGCCCAAACTGGGCATTAACTGTGTGATTTAATCAGAGTTAATTTTGACCCCTTAATAAACAGGTTTTGAGTGATGTGGGCAGGTGCACTTCATTACATTTATCTATGATTGGGAAGGTTAATGTTATTAAAATGAATTGTATTACAAAGTTTTACTACCTGCTACAGTCTCTCCCTGTAGATGTTCCTCTCTCTTATTTCGAGCAGTTTGAAAGTATAACGAAGTCCTTCATTTGGAATGGGAAACGTCCCAGATTACATTTCAATAAGTTACATAGGCCGCTTGATAAAGATTCTCCCAAGATTTTGTTTTATTATTATACATTCGTTTTCAGACATTTGGCTCATTGGTCACTTCCACCTGAGAGAGCCCCTCCCTGGTTTTGTGTTGAACATTTGGCTATTGCCGAACCCCTATAATTCCCCTTTCTGCTGGTCAGAGTGGATGGTGAGGGGGGTTACTACAGTACACTCAGTGACCTGTATGAGAATGGGGTGCTCTTCTGATCTTTTGAAAAATGGGTTCAATATTTTAGGATTCCCAGGTCTCAGTTTTTGATGTACTTACAGCTGCACCACCTGCTCTGTACTGTTTTTGGGAGTAGCACACAACCCCTAAAGCAGCAGATACTCTGGGAGAGGTGATTCCTGCTTTTGGGAAAGGTCATGAGGCATCAGTGTGTTACTCCATGATAATTCAGAGTCTGGGGGCGGAGCTTCAACATCTGTCAAGAGATTATGGGAGAAAGATTTAAACTTGGTATTGGAGGAGGGGGTGTGATCTTACATCGATTCTATTGGACCCCTTCCAGATTATATTATAGGCTTGTTCTTAAAGACACGCCCACCTGCTGGCGATGCCAATCAGAAGATGGGGACACACCCCATGTTTTTGGTGGTGTGTTAAATCCAAGAATTCTGGTTGAAGGTTCAGAGGTTTATGGATGTTTTGGGCACTTAAAACTCATTTCGCCCCAGACTCTGTATTTTAGGCAACGGGGCGGTCATCAATATAGGGGATAAATGCATAAACATTGTGTCCTAGCCAGTGTTATGATTGACAGACAGATCATTCTGAGGGGATGGACGTTGGCTGGTGCGTCCTCATTTCAAGAGTGGTGTGCGGAGATGGACAGGTTAGGGGCATTCGAGGAGATGTCATGTTGAAGGCTGGGCAATTTAGATTAGTTTGATAAAAAATGGGGCTGCTATTTGGCCTTTTTGGAGGCCTCTTGGGGAGGGGCAGTGGAGAGAGAGAAGTGCAATTTGAAATGTGTGTGACTTTTTTATATATATATATATATTAAAAAATTTGTATATAAAAAAATTCTGTGTAACTCAAGTTGTGACCACGGATATTTGTTGAGAGTCAAGGTGGATTAACCAAGATTACATCCGTATGTCAGTGGATGGGTGTTACACTTTAAAAATAAAATGCAATAAAAGATGCAGGGAGACGAGAGTAGCGAAAACTCGCCGCTGTACCCCATCATGCCATTGGCCACTGATGTACCTTCACGTGTTTGGCTGCCGCTGTAACCCATCATGCCATTAGCCGCTGATGTACCTTCGCGTGATTGGCTGCCGCTGTAACCCATCACGCCATTAGCCGCTGATGTACCTTCGCGTGATTGGCTGCCGCTGTAACCCATCACGCAATTGGCCGCTGATGTACCTTTGCGTGATTGGCTGCCACTGTAACCCATCATGCCATTAGCCGCTGATGTACCTTCGTGTGATTGGCTGCTGCTGTAACCCATCATGCCTTTGGCCACTGATGTACCTTCACGTGTTTGGCTGTCGCTGTAACCCATCACGCCATTAGCCGCTGATGTACCTTCGCGTGATTGGCTGCCGCTGTAACCCATCATGCCATTAGCCGCTGATGTACCTTCGTGTGATTGGCTGCTGCTGTAACCCATCATGCCTTTGGCCACTGATGTACCTTCACGTGTTTGGCTGTCGCTGTAACCCATCACGCCATTAGCCGCTGATGTACCTTCGCGTGATTGGCTGCCGCTGTAACCCATCACGCAATTGGCCGCTGATGTACCTTTGCGTGATTGGCTGCCGCTGTAACCCATCACGCCATTGGCCGCTGATGTACCGGCATAAATAAACCCCTACATAATGTCAACATCTTATATTTATATTTATATACTTCTACTGGGGTGGCAGATGGGTTGACAATATCAACAGGGACAATCCCCCCGGAACAACCTGGAGTTAAGTGTCTTACTCAAGGACACAATGGTGGTGACTGTGGGGATCAAACCAGCAACCTTCTGAGTACCAATGTATTATACAGAGCACTCATTACAGGGACAATCCCCCCGGAGCAACCTGGAGTTAAGTGTCTTACTCAAGGACACAATGGTGGTGACTGTGGGCATCAAACCAGCAACCTTCTGAGTACCAATGTATTATACAGAGCACTTATTACAGGGACAATCCCCCCGGAGCAACCTGGAGTTAAGTGTCTTACTCAAGGACACAATGGTGGTGACTGTGGGGATCAAACCAGCAACCTTCTGAGTACCAGTTATGTGCTTTAGCCCGATACGCCGCCACCACTCCAATTCTTAGGGTGGCATTTGCCACCGTTTGCCACTGATGTACCGTTGCGTGATTGGATGCCGCTGTAACCCATCACGCCATTAGCCGCTGATGTACCCCGATAGATCCGCCCCTGTGACTGTTTCAATGGCTATGTTTATTGAATTAATCAGAGTATATGGAATAATTAGATTAAGATGTTTACATGATTTGGGCCAACCACTTCAATCCCGTTCACATGCAACTTGCCATTAATCTGATTATTGCTGAGAAATGTGATGTTTAAATGCTTTTTTATAAATTAATATTTATTGCAAAAAACAGCTTGGCAAAAGGAAAATCAGTCGTCAATCATTTTCGACTACACTGGATGTTTTCTTTTGTTGTGGGTCTATAGATGGGGGAACACAACGGTGCATGGAACTGCCAGCTGAAAAGTGCAGCTTTTTTTATTTTTCATGAAGTTGTCGAACCTGTGCTTGAGCGTAACATCATCCGTCTTTAGTCAGAGTGGAGAAAATATGATTAAGCGGTAGCGTGTAAATGTAGCCACTGCTTAGATTCGCTTGGTGAAAACATCTTTCGGTAAAGAAGCCATTCAACCCCATTCTCGCTAATATGCTCTAAACAGAAACGCTTAGTAGTAGTTGTAACTTTGGCCGTTCTTGAGAAGTTACTAAACATAAAAACGTGCAATTTTAATAAAATGCATTCTATAATAATAATACACTTGGGGGCTGTTTACACGACAACGTTTTCAACTAAAAACGGAAAACATTTTATGCGTTTTGGCTGTTTGTTTACACGACTACGGCATTTTGGGGCCTGAAAAAATGGGTTTCAAAGTGTACGTTTTTCAAAACGATGCCATGATGGTCTCCGTGTAACCATACAAAAACCCAATTTGTGAAAACTATCACGTCATGCGCACGCGTGTTACGCGTTCAGTCTATAGGCATGAACTTCGAGAACTTCGTCATTCGGCTTTATAGTCCACGGTCACTTTTAGTAATAAGCAACCTCATCGTCCGTCCAGAACTCTTTACAAAGTGGCATCGCCAACTACTGGCCTGGGATGCATAAAGCTGCGTTCACACTGCCAGCGTCATGCAGAGACAACGACCTCATCTCATTCATTTTCAACAAGAGCTGGCGACCTCTGGACCGTTGGCGGCCGGATGTGGGCGTGTCCAGAAATTTTTTATGTTTTTGCTAATGAACAGCGACTTTCGGAAGCGACAGCCAATATGAGAGAAGATGGTAGCGTTCGCGTGATGCTAATATTTTAATAATAATATTAATTGTAAAGAAAAATTGCTGATTAGACTCTCCATACACACCACTAGCGACCTAACCACCAGCCACTGGCGACATGCAGCGACAAAGTAGCTGGCAGTGTGAACGTAGCTTAATAGAGCATTTTTAGTTGTTTTCGTGGATCTGTGTGAACGGGGATCGTTTGACAACGTTGTCGTCTGTGCGCGAAAATTTTCAAAAACGCATAGGAAAAACGTATCTGTTTTTTACATCGTTGTCGTGTAAACGTACCCTTAGTCCCCCCCCGCCCATATGGTTTTTGAAATGTTATATCCATGTATCGCTATTTAAATTAAATATTTGTGTTTTAATATGTAAACACAGAACAAAGTTGGCACACTGTTACTTCCAAATCCATTTAAATCGCTAACCGAGAGACAAACACGTTTTGAGCTACATGCTCTTTAATTAATTAAATTAAATGGAATTGAAAACGTAATTGATTCGAAATCTAATCAAATTATGATATTGTGATATATCGCAATAAATCGTGACGTGTATTGCAATACGAATCTTATCGTGAGGTGCCAGGCGATACCCAGCCCTAAAAAATATTGTATCGTTTTGTATCGTTCGATTCGATCATGATTCGATCATATGTAGCATACGATACATAATAAAGTGTGATAACAAACGTTTTTTCTCTTTCCCACAGTCACATTTAGCTTGCTCACTAGCTTTAAGACATTACATTTTTCTACGAAGTGTCTTTGAAATGTGCTATTTAAATTAAAATCATGAGGCTTCTGCATCGTATCGCATCTTGATATTTGTGTATCGTTACATGCCCTAATGTGTGCATTTATATATTTTTTATATATTAATATGTATTTGATCCATATACGTTTATTGATGGAATATCTCATTTTTAAAAAGCTAAAATGAGATCATAATTATAAGAACTAATGATCAAATATAATTAGTAAAGTTCACATTTTCGTAATGCACCATGTCAGAAGATCCTCTGAATAATTATCAGCGTTAACTGCGAGAGAATGTATTTCCTGACGTGGACCCACACCCAGCACAGAGACGTCCTGATATCTGCCTGTTCAAATCATGACGGCTGTAGCTGCATCTCCACACGCTGATAAGTTGAAGCCAGCGGGTGTGTATCTGCACGTCCTGTCTGTGTTTATTGAAGTGTTTTATCTCTCGTCTCCTCCCTGCGGTGGAATGCTGCAGAAAGGAAATCGTTAGCCTGCACATAAGTGCCGTTCTGAGGGTGGAGAATCTGGACCAATCTGGTTGTTACTGTGAATGAAAACTCTAACATTGTTATTGTATAATACAAACCGAAGCTCAACTAGAGCTTGAACGATAGTGGATTGTGCCGATACCAATAAGTAAGGTCGTGGAAAAGGCCGTAAACCAATTAAATGGACTTGGCTGGTTTATAAAGCTCTATATGTATGTAGCAAATTAAGTCTATATATTCACCAGATGAAGAGTTTTGTATATATGCATATAATTTCAACAGATGAGGTTAATCCGCTGACTATCACACCTGGAGTCGCGAGTTTGAATCCAGGGCGTGCTGAGTGACTCCAGTCAGGTCTCCTTAGCAACCAAATTGGCCCGGTTGCTAGGGAGGGTAGAGTCACATGGGGTAACCAATTTGGCCCGGTTGCTAGGGAGGGTAGAGTCACATGGGGTAACCAAATTGGCCCGGTTGCTAGGGAGGGTAGAGTCACATGGGGTAACCAATTTGGCCCGGTTGCTAGGGAGGGTAGGGTCACATGGGGTAACCAATTTGGGCCGGTTGCTAGGGAGGGTAGAGTCACATGGGGTAACCAAATTGGCCCGGTTGCTAGGGAGGGTAGAGTCACATGGGGTAACCAAATTGGCCCGGTTGCTAGGGAGGGTAGAGTCACATGGGGTAACCAATTTGGCCCGGTTGCTAGGGAGGGTAGAGTCACATGGGGTAACCAAATTGGCCCGGTTGCTAGGGAGGGTAGAGTCACATGGGGTAACCAAATTGGCCTGGTTGCTAGGGAGGGTAGAGTCACATGGGGTAACCAAATTGGGCTGGTTGCTAGGGAGGGTAGAGTCACATGGGGTAACCAAATTGGGCTGGTTGCTAGGGAGGGTAGAGTCACATGGGGTAACCAAATTGGGCTGGTTGCTAGGGAGGGTAGAGTCACATGGGGTAACCTCCTCGTGGTGGTGATTAGTGGTTCTCTCAATGGGGCGTGTGGTGAGTTGTGTGTGGATCGTGGAGAGTAGCATGAGTCTCCACATGCTGTGAGTCTCCTAAGCAAATTGTTATTAGAATTGAAAATTAATTTTGTTATGTTTATTTATGTTGTTTATGATCAACAACTGACTGTAAAGAACAGCAAGGATATTAAAAGAGCCATATTTGAGTATTGACGCTGACTATCACACCTGGAGTCGTGAGTTTGAATCCAGGGCGTGCCGAGTGACTCCAGCCAGGTCTCCTTGGCAACCAAATTGGCCCGGTTGCTAGGGAGGGTAGAGTCACATGGGGTAACCTCCTCGTGGTCACTATAATGTGGTTCTCGCTCTCGGTGGGGCGTGTGGTGAGTTGTGCATGGATGCTGCGGAGAATAGCGTGAAGCCTCCACACGCGCTACGTCTCCGTGGTAACACGCTCAACAAGTCATGTGATGAGATGGGCAGATTGACGTCTCAGACGCAACTGAGATTCGTCCTCCGCCACCCAGATTGAGTCACTACGCCACCTCGTGGACTTGGAGCACATTGGGAATTGGGCGTTACGAATTGGGGAGAAAATAAAAACAAATGAGGTTTATGAGGAATAAAAAAAATTAGGAATATTTAAAAATCTACATCGATTTTGCCGATAACCGATAGTTCCAAAGAGCATCTATCGGCACCGATGCATCAGTCCACCTCTAAACTCCAAAACCAATCAGAGATGAGCGTCTCGGCGCTGAATTTAGAAATATCTTTTGTTCAAGATTTTCGTATTTCAATAAATTAATTACATTTTATGCTCAATCCCCCTCAGCAGGCGGATTGAGCACATAATCGGATATTGATATTTTAAATCATTAAAATATTTTTTACATATCGTCAAGCGTAAAAGGGAAGTAACATTTTTCATAAAGTAATTTTATGGAGTCGCGCACAAACACGCGTGTTCTCAATTCCATATTGCAACATGTCACCTGTTAATACTTGCATTTTTGTTTGTTTTTGAGTAGTCTATGGTCAATATAAACATTGTATTTTATAGAAAAACGTTATTTTTGAAAATAGTATCTTTACTGTTACGATGTTT
>NC_068282.1:849126-854126 GCF_025860055.1 Xyrauchen texanus
GTATTTACGTAAATAAGGTCATAAATCTAGAAAACGCCCTATTTAATGTATATTTACATATTTAAGGTCATAAATCTAGAAAACGCCCTATTTAATATATATTTACGTAACTAAGGTCATAAATCTAGAAAACGCACTATGTATATTTACTTAAATTGTCGTAAATCTAGAAAACGCCCTATTTAATATATATTTATGTAAATAGTCATAAATCTAGAAAACGCCCTATTTAATATATATTTACGTAAATAAGGTCATAAATCTAGAAAACGCCCTATTTAATGTATATTTACATATTTAAGGTCATAAATCTAGAAAACGCCCTATTTAATGTATTTACGTAAATAAGGTCATAAATCTAGAAAATGCCCTATTTAATATGTATTTACGTAAATAAGGTCATAAATCTAGAAAACGCCCTATTTAATGTATATTTACATATTTAAGGTCATAAATCTAGAAACGCCCTATTTAATGTATATTTACATATTTAAGGTCATAAATCTAGAAAACGCCCTATTTAATGTATTTACGTAAATAAGGTCATAAATCTAAGCATTTAATATGTATTTACGTAATAAGTCATAAATCTAAGACCCTATTTAATGTATATTTACATATTTAAGGTCATAAATCTAGAAAACGCCCTATTTAATATATATTTACGTAACTAAGGTCATAAATCTAGAAAACGCACTATGTATATGTACTTAAATTGTCGTAAATCTAGAAAACGCCCTATTTAATATATATTTATGTAAATAGTCATAAATCTAGAAAACGCCCTATTTAATATATATTTACGTAAATAAGGTCATAAATCTAGAAAACGCCCTATTTAATATATATTTATGTAAAGTCATAAATATAGAAAACGCCCTATTTAATATATATTTACTTAAATAGTCGTAAGTCTAGAAAACGCCCTATTTAATATATATTTACGTAAATAAGGTTATAAATCTAGAAAACGCCCTATTTAATATATATTTACGTAAATAAGGTCATAAATCTAGAAAACGCCCTATTTAATATGTATTTACGTAAATAAGGTCATAAATCTAGAAAACGCCCTATTTAATATATATTTACGTAAATAAGGTTATAAATATAGAAAACGCCCTATTTAATATATATTTACGTAAATAAGGTCATAAATCTAGAAAACGCCCTATTTAATATGTATTTACGTAAATAAGGTCATAAATCTAGAAAACGCCCTATTTAATATGTATTTACGTAAATAAGGTCATAAATCTAGAAAACGCCCTATTTAATATATATTTATGTAAAGTCATAAATCTAGAAAACACCCTATTTAATATATATTTATGTAAAGTCATAAATCTAGAAAACTCCCTATTTAATATATATATTTATGTAAAGTCATAAATCTAGAAAACACCCTATTTAATATATATTTATGTAAATAAAGTAATAAATCTAGAAAACACCCTATTTTAAAGAACTGACAAACTACAGCAATTAATGAAATGTTTAGCTTAAAAAAATAAGACTGTGGCATCTGACAAAGTCCCTTTAATGGCTCCAGTGAATCATTTATGTGAACTGGTTCATTTGCATGAATCATCCAAACCAATGTGAATCAGTTATTGTTATCGGTTCGTTTACATGAAGTGTCTGAAAGAACCGATTCACTTAAATGATTCGTTTTCCCAGCACTGCATGAGAGAGAGAGGATGGTTTAGGTGACTGTGTTTGATGCTGATACATTTAGTAAAGTTAGTCTTCGTGTCACTACTTTTAGTGAGGTACTCCTCATCACTGGACGGATTCCTACAATTAGTCATAACTGTTTGTTTTGTTGTTTTGCAGACTTGGTCTGATGAAGCCCATCCAGCTCCTGGAATCCTGAAGGAAGTAGGTCGACGAAACGGCAACATCTCCACCAGCACGACCCCTGCTGAGCCGCCTGCTCCTAACGGTGACCCCGTGACCCCTGAACGTCATGACCTCACCCCGTCCACTGAGGAGTGTAATCCCAAAGAGCCACACGCTCAGACGCTGTCCGAACTCAAAAAGAAGCGCGCTGCCGCCAAACTCCTCAACGGTCACCTGGGCAACGGCTCCACTGTTTCCATGGAGACCAAAGGCAGTGTCGAGGATCCGCACATGCCGCTGGTATCGTCCAATGGCAGCGCAGTTTACTTCACGCCCGCCAGCGGGGACCCGCCCCTTTACATATTCAAGCAGCCAATAGAAGACGAGGATCCCAAAACTCACGGCTGCTGCTGCATCTCATAGAGAGCGTCAGTCAAAGGATTCCAAGCGTCTGATTGGCTGGAAATTAAACACGTAGCAGAACTCTCTGCCGCCCACTAGTGGAATTGATCCCGCATTTCACCCGCCAGAGATTTCCCCTCTGTGATCGTCCGTCCCGCTCCAAACCCGTACATTTCAGGAGGCGTTCCGCTGAAGAAATGCAGGAAGGAAACGGAAGCCGTGTGAGATAAACGTAATGTAAAAGAAAGTGAAACGTGAGGTACGGTTGAGTTACTTCAATAGTAATCCACTACTGTTAAATTTTCGAAGAAATATGAAGTTGAGTATCGTCGACATAACGGTGAAAAATTATTCCACAATTCCCGATAATATCTCCCAGAGGAAGCATATATAAGGAGAAAAGTAGAGGCCCTAAAAGTGTTCCCTGCGGCACTCCATACGTAACTTTAGTTTGATCTGACTCAGCACCTTACATTTCTCTTTCACATGCGGCGTGACCTCTCGATGAACTCGAAACAGGAAAAGGAAGTGCTGAAATAAGGATGGAAAATTGCACAGTTGTCCCTCATTCAGGTTTCACAGGTTATATCTGACACACTTTTTCACTTCCGGCATCGATTCTGAGCAACTATGAAGATCTCATTCAACTTAATGTACGATTGTGCTTTAAACCAACTCATGATGATGACCACATCGGACTCAAATCAAAAGAAAATGAATGTTTTGTGCTGCATGGGATGCACAAGTCAATGAAATCAGCGTTCAGGGAACGTCGCAGCAGATCTCGTGCTGTTGAACGGTTTGGAAACGCCGATTTACACGGAACAGAATAAATCAGTAACAGTATTTCTGTTGCCGGTTGTGATTGTGAGGCGACAGACCCAGAAGTGTTTGTGTACAGTATTTATTTGTATATGTGCATAGAAGCCACTGTACTATAAGATGAATTATTTATTGTATTGCCGAGTGATGAACTGACCGCAAATCTATATCTGATGATTTATGAAGGCGTCCTTTAAGTCTGTTTTCAGACGGCAGTATTTTTGTATGACAGTGTTATGGAAGCCCTGCATGTGCATTAGAAGGAAATACAGTCTATATTGTATTATTCATCGTATGTTCAGTGTTTCATAAGAGGGTTCAAGGGTCAAGAGCACAGGGATGGGTTTGTATGGGAGAGTTGTCGAGGTCGGCCTGTAGTTCATTTGTCTGAAACCGATAACGAAGGTGGCGAAAAGGGCAGATAACCGATTAATCGGCCAAAATTGATTTACAGAATGTCAGAAAAATTTCGTATTTTTTTTCTTCGCATGGCAGACACAGAAAAGAGTCTAAAATTAATTACATCCCAGATGCGGTTTATTGTTTAATTAAAATTAGATTTAGACTGATATATCGGTTTTACCGATTAATCGGTACCGATAGTTGCTTTTGGAACTGCTTTTTTTTTTCTCTGTGTTCCTCTACAATTATATATATATATATATACATTAAATATAAAACATTGTAACAAAGTGTCCGTCATTTCAAGACAAAATCTGCTGTCATTTTTGGGCTTGTTTATTTAGTTAAAAGTTTCTGGTTATGCACCAAATCAATATTTTATCGGCATTTTCCATCACCTTAGTCTTTTCCATATCTGCAAAATCAACTATCGAGGTAACAAAAATCTTAATAACCAGAATGTTTTTGAAATAAAATTTAAATAGTATAAACAAGCCCAAAGCACAACGGGGACTCTTATTTTGAAGAGTATTTTCAGCAACTGTCGGCACCGATTAATCGGTCAAACTAATATATCGGTCTTCCTCTATAGAGAAGTATATCTAGATGATATAACCCTCGTTCTGTAAAATAAAACCTTTGGTAGAAGAAAATGCAAATATTATGAGATATAAGTATTCCACATATCTTCTTATCTTGACTGGATTATTATTTGATTTGTACAGTTCTGCCTAGGTAGCTCTGTCTATTTCCTGCCACTTTCCTATTGGGTGCCAAAGTCTTCCAGAAGATGTACATCAGAAACAGCCAATCAGGTCCCAGGAACACTCCCATAGCCCCTCCCTCTTCTCAACACTCGCCCTATAGAGCTGTTCAGACGTTATGTCAATTTGTGTACAAACACGGAGAGCTATTTCACCATACAAGTCTCCTATGCTTATTTTTTTTATATATATATTATTTTTAAAATAGTCAAATAAGATCTGTGGTGAAAATGACTTGGAAGTGACTTTCACGTTTTGTTCTAGAAGCATGTTGCTGAATAAGGACTACAATAGTCGTCCATTGTGTAAAGCACGTAGCTCAGACGCTGATGGGAGTTGTAGTCCTTAATTAGCATTGTGCTAGCAATGTGCATTTAAAAAAAAAACACAGTAGCTTAAAAATGAACATGAGATTTACAGACAAAATATTAAAGTCGCTTCAAGTTATTTTGACTCATTAATCTAAAACTGCTATTATAAAAACTCATCTGTCTTGAAAATGTTAATTGTCTTCCGGGTTTTCGGACTACAACCTGAACAGCTCTATTCATTCGTCACTTTACAGAGCCGGAAAACAAATGTAAATAATCGTTGGTATTTGATTTCCTTTTGATTGTGAATGTAATAGTGAAATGCAATATGGCCGTAATATGACTCGATATTACTGTGACACTGAAACGCTTCATACTGTATCAGTCGGAGGCCAACATGTGCTAACATTACCGGCTTTATATGAACAAAGGACTGTTTTAAGGGTTTATGAAGGTG
>NC_068282.1:871626-894126 GCF_025860055.1 Xyrauchen texanus
TCTACATTAATGCACATTTTCTGTGAACTCAGTTTGTGTACCTCTTATTTGCTGTCAGTAAACTGCACTATATGCCGCCCTGCTCTGTAGATGTCAGATGCTCGCGGTGTATTAGTCAGGTCAGCGAGTGCAGTTGGCGTGTGTCCACAGGTTTGTCAGCAGATTACTAGTGTTAGACAGAGCCTTGAACAAACATTTGCACTTCTCATCACAGTCAGCGTTTTCTCTTTCTCTTGCTCAAGTGTGTGTTTCCTCTGACATCATGACGGCTGTTAACGTCCCGCCCCACTCTGACAGATGCACTCGAGTTGATTGTGATGTGTTGTGCATCTGCCTTCTGTCTCGCTCTTATCGTACACAACGCATAATTGTGTCGGTTTGAACTTTGGCACGTTTCCCTCCCTCCCTCCCCTCCCACACACACACACTAACACTCTCACACACAAACACTAACACTCTCACACACACACTAACACACACTAACACTCTCACACACACACTAACACACACACACACACACACACACACACTAACACTCTCACACACACACACACACACACACTAACACTCTCACACACACACACACTAACACTCTCACACACACACACTAACACTCTCACACACACACACACACACACACACACACACTAACACTCTCACATTCACACACTAACACTCTCACATTCACACACTAACATTCTCACATACACACACACACACACACACACTAACACTCTCACATACACATATACACACACTAACACTCTCTCTCACACACACACACACACTTTCAACCCATGACTGCTTTCTCCATGGAGAAGAAAAGACTGTGAAATTCTTTGTGTATTTTGCAAGTTTGAATTGGCATAAAATGTAGGCTTGTAGGTTAAAACAGGAAGCTTGTGTTGTGGAATCACAGGAGGGCTTTCAGAAGCACACTGAACTGTGCCGTTAAGTGCAGTTTGAGTTAGTGTTTGTGCAGCACCGTATCGAAGTTCTTTGAGGGGGGTCCAAATGGCAATTTTCGCCGATGATTTTTGGAGCAAAACTACGGGTCATAAAAGTAACCTTAGAAAGGAGTCAGCATCATTATTCTATTGTTACACAAAGATTGGTGGATCTATTTCTAAAATCAGTTGACTTTAACAATCCTTGTTGTATTATATGCCAATGGCGTGAGTCTGAAAATGGGAAAAAAGCACTTTTCGTGTTCTTTTTCCAAAGTTGGCGTGCCTGTAACTCAAGAAGCTTTAAACATATCTTAATGTCCTTTTAGAATCTGGTCCAGAATAAACTTTTCTTTTGGCATCTTCATTTTTAAGGCCCTATATGGTTCATTTCCAGAGATATGGGGCTCTCGATGTGGCTCCATGAGTAAATTGGACCCATTTTCAGTGGTCAAAAACCAAATGTGGGTCACTTGCGTACCGCTGATACTTTTTGTGTTTTAAAGAGGAATGTCTGAAGTACAAATAATGTTGAAACCAGAACTGTATCTTGTTTCCCTCCATCAAAACAATTGCATTGAACATACCAATTTATAACAAAAGCCGAATGCCAAAAATACACTAAAATAGTCACGTTGAATAAATAAAGGTGCATTTCTAGTTTCAGCATTATTCCGGTTTAAATACAATAAGTATCAGTTTTATACCAAGTGACCCACATTTGGTTTTCGACCATTGAATATGGGTCAAATTGAGACATTGAGAATGACTGTAAAGTATTAAACTTAAGTTTGACTCCGACTCGGTTCATCGAGGCTCGGGTGATGACGGGAGGCCGTTTCCTCACTCTGTCGGCGGGCGGCTGCTGATTCTCGGCGGGCTGTCGGAGAATTCAGCGACGTCAACTTGACTGAAGGGGGAAGGGGATCTTTCTTTCTTCACTTCTGCAGGCAAACGGATGAAGATGCGGATTGCTCGGCGGTCTTCTTCGGATCCGTTACAGTGTTCGGTGGAATACAGAGTAATCTCAACTCGTCGAGCGAGATGGAGATCGTATGGCCGCAGTTTTAAGTTGCACGTTACTTCCTTGTGCAACGAGGCAACACCTGAGAGCAGCGATTAACTGCGTCTACGCACGGTGAGCAAAGTCACTGGAAGCGAGGTACAGAACGATTTTCGAGGTATTTCTACTCCTGATGACATCATAGTTGAGGTGCGTTCTGTTGAGTGCCTCATCCAATAGGAGTTGAGAGTTCGATCCTTTGGAATTTCACACAGTTGTGAAGTGAGCAAGGCTTCTTGGGATTTGCAGTCGTGTTGTACTCCCTTTGTTTGATTTTGGCGCGGTTTTTATCAGCAAGATTTATGACTTTGTTTTTGTGGGCCTCAGTCAGGCTTTACGACTGTGTTAGGCCTGCCTTTGTCTTGTATCTGAATACTGAGGCCCAACATTGGCGTGCCTGTAACTCAAGAAGTAAGTTCTTTGAGGGGGGGGTCCAAATGGCAATTTTCGCCGATAGTTTTGCTCCAAAATCACGGGTCATAAAAGTAACCTTAGAAAGGAGTCAGCATCATTATTCTATTGTTACACAAAGATTGGTAGATCTATTTCTAAAATCAGTTGACTTTAACAATCCTTGTTGTATTATATGCCAATGGCGTGAGTCTGAATATGGGAAAAAAGCACTTTTCGTGTTCTTTTTCCAAAGTTGGCGTGCCTGTAACTCAGAAGCTTTAAACATATCTTAATGTCCTTTTAGAATCTGGTCCAGAATAAACTTTTCTTTTGGCATCTTCATTTTTAAGGCCCTATATGGTTCATTTCCAGAGATATGGGGCTCTCGATGTAGCTCCATGAGTAAATTGGACCCATTTTCAGTGGTCAAAAACCAAATGTGGGTCACTTGTGTACCGCTGATACTTTTTGTGTTTTAAAGAGGAATGTCTGAAGTACAAATAATGTTGAAACCAGAACTGTATCTTGTTTCCCTCCATCAAAACAATTGCATTGAACATACCAATTTATAACAAAAGCCGAATGCCAAAAATACACTAAAATAGTCACGTTGAATAAATAAAGGTGCATTTCTAGTTTCAGCATTATTCCGGTTTAAATACAATAAGTATCAGTTTTATACAAAGTGACCCACATTTGGTTTTCGACCATTGAATATGGGTCAAATTGAGACATTGAGAATGACTGTAAAGTATTAAACAAGCGTTCAGAGCTGAATTAATTTAACACATACGCCATTCAAACTTTGTTTTGTAGATATTTACAGCTTTATCTGTTTTCTTTATATATGCATCTATTTTAGTAAACTTTGACAAATGTATACTTTTTACTTGTAACTTTTGAAGTTTGAAATTCTCCCATTGACTATTATTTACATACACATAAAATGTGCATATGGAATCACAATTAGGCTTCTTTCCTACATCTGTTTGCATACTGAATTATAATCAAACATGCCAAATGTTCAGACAAAATGAGATACTGGAACATTAGCCTTAATAATCCTTTTAATGTTTATTCCTGAATATACTTTCTGTGCAGTTCTCAACAGAACTCCAGTTATTATTGGCTATTAAAAGCGTTTGATGGCTTCTGATTGGTTATAGAGTAGTGTGGTGTTATAAGCCCCTCCCCTGAGGCCACGATTGGCTGTTGGCTTCTCTCAGCCTGTGTGTTGTTTGAAGCAAGTTCTTTACAGAAAACTCAGAATATGTCTGGGTGTAAGGGAAAGAGGGGTGGGGCTAATGGGGCATTGCCCTCCTAAATGTCCATTGCCCCTCCAGAAACTTCTGACACCCCCTCCTGGTCCAGTGAAGAGACGACCCTAAAGATGCCCTCCTAAAGATCAAACTGCCCCCAAAGATCGTATCATAGCACAAGCCCTGACTCAGTATATGCTTCAAGAAACATGAATATTTCATTAGCATTAGCATTAGCTAATGGACAACATGCATCTTACAGGACATCTCGGACATCAAAGTATGAATCAACTGCATTTAAAAGACTGAAATATCTCCATTAGTTTTTCTCATGGAAAGACCCATGCCCAATTTGTTTCCCAGGAGCCGTTAAAACCTCATTAGACATTAGACCTGCATGTTCTTAAAGGGACAGTACACCCAAAAATGGAAATACTCTTATTATTTACCCTCCCTCATGCCATCCCAGATGTGTAGGACTTCCTTTCTTCATCAGAACACACTTGAAGAAAAATAGACAAATATCTCCGCTCAGTTGGTGCTTATAATACAAGTGGATGGTAACACAAATTTTGATGCTCCAAAAATCACAATCAGCATTAACGTCATCCATACGACTTTAAAAGTGGTTAAATGAATGTCTTATAAAGCTGATAAAAGATCCATATTTAAGCACTTTTTAATGAAAGGGCTCATGTCACGCGCCTCCCGATTGGCATTTTCATCACGTGTGCGAGGGAACGAGACGTTGTGTCGATGAAGTGACACTAGGGGTCGCTCTTGGGAGCCCGAGACACCTGATCTTTTATAAAGGGGCCAATGGGAATTGACGAATGGTATTTGCATGCCACTCCCCCGAACATACGGGTATAACGGAGGGGCGTGCATACCGCTCATTCAGGTTTTGTGCTGGTCCTGTCCATTTCAGTGGGTAGTTCAGCGTTGTCTCGTTCCCTCCATCATGGATCGGACATTACGGAAGTAACCAGGACGTACTGAAGTTCCCTATCGTTCACTCACTCAACGTTGCGTCGATGTGTTGCGTGGATCGGCGGTGCGAGACGGGCAGAGTACTGTGTTACCGTGCGTTCACACCAGAAGCGGCGAGAGCGTCAAAATTCGCTCTGGCTCCCTGCCTTCAACGCTCGAGGACGCTCGTGGACGCTCTGACGTGGTTGAAATAGGCGGCAACGTTTGTTCAGAATGCTTTGTTTTGTGAACTATATTTAAAGGGGCCGCAATTTAAACATCCAGACATGTCGACCATTTACTTTTTGCCGACCGATCACAAGTAGCGGATATCCTCATGAACTCTTTAAAATCGATCGATGGCAGAAAGTAATTAAAATTATAGTTGTTTGTTATCAAAATAAAATACATTTGTAATAATAACTGTGGTCTTGGTTGTTTTATATCCCTGTAAGCAAACAGGAACAGATCATATATTACTGGGAAATCCGCCACGGCAATAATTAGTTAATAATAATTAGTAATTAGATGCTGGCTGTCATTGAAAATTAATGACTTCCGGTCGATTTGACGCTCTCGCCGCCTCTGGTGTGAACGTACGGTTAGGGCTCCCAAGAGCGACCCCTAGTGTCACTATATTGACACAACGCCTAGTGACCGACCGATAGGGAACTTTTTGTTTCCTCTTTTTTTTTTTTTTTTTGCCAAATTTTTTCAACTTGTATCTGGACATTGAAGGATACAAATACTAATATATTATAATAGTAATATATCTCCATCGAGCACCTTTAACTTTGAACCCCTCACGCTTTTATTTTGACATTCTGAAGTCTCCAGGACGGCCTGTATGTGTGTGTTTGTGGGCTAGTTCACAGTCGTTTAATTCACTTCTTATTCAGATTCTGGTCAAATGCTCCTCTGGTGCCGTTGTAAATGCATATAAGTGAACCGCACTATTGAGCATCTACATCTGAGATGTTGTTCGCGAGTAGTGCTCAAATAGGCTAAAAATAGCCGCGTGTGTGTGTGTAAACAGAGCAGCGACATTCACTGACACGCTGCAGCTGCGCGTGCATTTTATTTATTTACTTATTAAACAGGCTTTTGTGATTCTCAGAGCTGTTGCACGTCTTCAAGCGGCTTTGAATAAAATGCACAAGTCATATGAACAACTTTAATGCTGTTTTTATGGTTCTTTTATGCCATTTTTGGAGCTTGAGAGTAACGAACATGACTAACACACAGTGTCTGATTTAGATCGGGCCCGTCGGACCGATACCCGATCCGTCTCAAAGCTTCAGTAGCGGAGCCGATACGATCCAGGCATCAGATCGGTGCATCCGAACTGCTGGAGTCGTATGGATGGCATTAATGCTTTTTGGAGCATCAAAGTTCGCGTTACCATCCACTTCCATTATAATCACCAACTGAGCGGAGATATTTGTCTATTTTTCTTCAAGTGTGTTCTGATGAAGAAAGGAAGTCCTACACATCTGGGATGGCATGAGGGCGAGTAAATGATGAGATCATTTCATTTTGGGGTGTACTGTCCCTTTAATGGGCTAATGAGATGCGGAATCCAGTTTTCCTTTGATATGTTGACCTATAAGAGGTCACTCTTATAGAGGCACTATAAACACACTCAAACTTCTCCTCACTGCACAAAGAGCATTTATAGTTTCCATTGTGAGGTGTTTTTATATTTATGTGTCTATAATGTTCTTGACTGATTCCTTCTCATTCCTTTGCCCCCTCAACAGGAGGCGCACCCCTCTGGATCCGGTGCTCCGGGAGTTCCAGCGGAGTCTGACGGGAATCCCAGTAAGACGCAGCAGCTCAGGAAAGTGTTTAAGGAATACGGAGCTGTTGGAGTCTCGTTCCACATTGGAATCTCCCTCATATCTCTGGGAATATTCTACCTTGCTGTATCCAGGTGAGACGACTGATGTTACATTCGTCTGTATTGCACAATATTTCAGGATAGTTATGACTGTGTATTGAAAGATCTTTGGAAAATGTTTATAGTGTGAAACTATTTTAAACTGCACAGAAACAACTGAATGGGATATTTGTATTTTAAAAAATTCATTTGTCACACCGCAAAACTGTTAAAGTCAATTAGGTGATTAAAAATGGAGAAAAGTCCCGATTCAAACAAGCCCAAATACGATGAGGAGATCTTGAAGTATTCCTCAAAGAGTGTACATGGAAAGATGTGTGTTGTGCATGCGTGTGTGAGTCTTGGCGTGAGCGTGTGTTTTGTCGCGTGGCGTGTCGCTGAGCGTGTTTTGTCTTGTGGCGTGAGCGTGTGTTTTGTGGCTGGCGTGAGCGTGTGTTTTGTGAGTGCGTGTGTGCGCACTAGCGGCGTGTGAGCGTGTGTTTTGTGAGTCTGTGGCGTGTGCTTGAGCGTGTTTTGTGAGTCTTGTAGCGTGAGCGTGTTTTGTGAGTCTTGTGGCGTGAGCGTGTGTTTTTGAGTGCGTCGCGCATGCGCATAAGCGTGTGTTTTGTCTTGGCGTGTGCTTGAAGCGTGTGTTTTGTGAGTGCGTGTGTTTAGTGTGAGTGCGTGTGTGCGCGCGTGTGTTGTGAGTGCGCGCGTGCGCGTGAATGTATGTATTGTGAGTCGTGGCGCTGAGCGTGTGTTTTGTGAGTCGTGTAGCGCGAGTGTGTTTAGTGAGTCTTGACGGCGTGTTTTAGTGAGTCTTGTGCGCGAGCGTGTTTTTAGTGAGTCGTGGCGTGCTTGTAGCGCGTGATGTTTTGTCTTGGCGTGAATGTGTGTTTTGTGAGTGCGTGCGCGTGTGTGTGTTTGCTGGCGTCTTGGCGTGAACGTGTGTTTTGTGCTCGTGAACGTGTGATTTGTGCGCGTGAATGTGTTTTGTGAGTGCGTGCGCGTGAATATGTGGTTTGTGTGCGTGAACGTGTGTTTTGTGAGTGCTGTAGCGTGAGCGTGTGTTTTTGAGTCTGCGGCGTGAGCGTGTGTTTTGTGAGTCTTGTGGCGTGAGCGTGTGTTTTTGTGAGTCTGTGGCGTGAGCGTGTGTTTTAGTGAGTGCTGTGGCGTGCGTGAACGTGTGTTTTGTGAGTGCGTGCGCGTGAACGTGTGTTTTGTGCGCGTGAACGTGTGTTTTGTGCGCGTGAACGTGTTTTATGAGTGCGTGAACGTGTGTTTTGAGTGCGTGCGCGTGAGCGTGTGTTTTGTGAGGGCGCGCGTGAACGCGTGTGTTTTGTGAGGGCGCGCGTGAACGCGTGTGTTTTGTGAGGGCGCGCGTGAACGCGTGTGTTTTGTGAGGGCGCGCGTGAACGCGTGTTTTGTGCGCGTGAATGTGTGTTTTGTGCGCGTGAATGTGTGTTTTGTGAGTGCGTGCGCGTGAATGTGTGTTTTGTGCGCGTGAATGTGTTTTGTGAACGTGTGTTTTGTGCGCGTGCGCACCAACGTGTGTTTTGTGAGTGCATGCGCGTGAATGTGTGTTTTGTGCGCGTGAATGTGTTTTGTGCGCGTGAACGTGTGTTTTGTGAGTGCGTGTAAAATTCATTTGTCACACCGCAAATCTGTTGACGTCAATTAGGTGATTAAAAATGGAGAAACGCCTAAAATAAATGGTGATCAATTACAGCCCGTAAAATGATGTTGAATAGAAAATTTAATTGACGTATTTGACATTATAATTGATTTAACTTTTGTGTTTTATCAACACAATAAGTCACTTACAGTGATTTTACTGTAACACAGCTTGTGGCTTTACGCTTGTGTTCCTGTTCAAAAATGAAAGACTAAAATCTCTCATATTGCTTATTTTATCAACGAATCAACATGTTGTGTGCGCTTGTATTGAGTGTGCGCGCGTGTGTTGAGTGCGCTCATGTAAAGGATTGTGATGCTCCTGAACACTTAATATTCTTTAGTCTAATCCTTTCATTTTCAACGGCCGGTCATATTTGACCGGGAACACAAGTGTAACAAAGTGAAAAACTGAAAATGATCGAACACATTTGTGTGTGTTCAGCCCTGTGTGAAAGTAAAGGAATTTTATTCCAACTAGATAAAAAAGAAAAAGGTGAATCGGTCAGTTTTGACCGGAACACATTATAAGAGTTAATGAAATGACTGCAAGTGTGTTTCTGCCTCCACTTATATTTCCTGATGTTTGTTTATTGTGTCTCTTCAGTGGTATCGATATGGCAGCAGTGTTGTGTAAAGTCGGTTTCAGTGAATCAGTCGTTCAATCAAAGATGGCCGCTGGCACGAGCACATTCGTTTTGGCGTACGCCGTCCACAAACTCTTCGCTCCGGTCCGCATCAGCATCACTCTCGTGTCTGTACCGCTGATCGTGAGATACCTCAGGAAAACTGGACTCTTCAAACCCAGAACATCGGCTCCGTGAAAGCTGCTGCCTTTTATTGAGTACATGACACATTCATAAGCTCTGATGACACATAAGCTGAACTATCAGAACTCAAACATTGATGTTTAATTCACTACATGCTTATATACCAGTGAAAACACATCTATGTATTCTGTACAATTACCTCCATGTGAATATTTTGAAAAAACATATAAAAGGGTGATGGAAACTTGCAGGATGTAGTCTTTACATTCAACTCTTTCATCTGGATTGTATCCACAGACATGTGACAACCGTCGTCAGGGAAACTGTGGTATATTATAATGAGATGTGTCTAATTGAGTTTTTGATGTAGTTTTTCCTTGTTTTAATCTTGGCATTTTATCGATGGTGATTAAAAAGTTAATAATGTGTTATTTCCAGATCATTTGATAGCAGTAACACACTAAAACATGTTATTTCTAGCAAAAGGATATAGTGGCTATTATTGTAATGAATTACAAAAGGTTATTATAATGTTATATTTGACTACATGTAATTATACAATTTTGCCCTGCAAGCAACTACTGGATTTATTTTATTTATGTACCGTATTTTTATTTTGGGATTTGATGTTATTTTAGTCTTCTAGTGTCCAAACCTGTTTGCTATTATTATACACAAATAAATTTATTCTCTGAATTTATTTGTCAAGATGTATTTTGTATGTGTGCATTATGACGTCACATTTCCTTTCAAGCTGTTGTATTTTTCTACAAAGGCCAGATTGACCCATCCCAAAGGTCAAACTGAATTAAGGCTTCAGTAATGTGTGCGTTTGCATTAGGTCACAAATATACAAAGATTTTGTTCCCTCGCAATAACTTTAGCATTCCCTGCTAAAAAATAACTAGAGTAAAACCATAGTTTCCGTCAAGAAATAAAATACAAATAAAAAAACGTTCATTGTTACTACAATATTACTATAGAAAAAAAAAAACGTTTTCCCAAAAACTATGCTTACTATATATTGGTAGCACTTTATTATGAGGTTACGTTTGTTTACATTAATAAATACTGTAAGAATATTTAGTTCATTGTTAGTCATACTTAGTAAATACATTAATCTTTGTTAATAAAAAGAATAATTGTAAATGTTAGTTCAGAGTACAATAGCTAATGTTAAAATATTTTAACATCAACCAAGATTAGTATGCTGTTAATTATTATTTCTTCATGTTTACTGATGTTAACAAATGGAACTTTATTTAAAGTGTTACAATATGACTGTAGTTAAACAATGATACACACAATGATCTTTGACTCGCAGTACCATCAGCTGTCAGCAGGTGTCACTGTTGCATTAGAAAAAGCCTTTTTCCTGTTTCAGTTTCAGAAATATCTCTCCATGTGTGATAAAATGCAATAATACCTTTAATATATGATTGTATACTTATATAAAGCATCACAATAAAGCTGGAATACCTAAGTTACCATAATATTTAAATTATGCTTAATTATATCATTTGTGTCACCATTTTTATGAATATCTAAAAATAACTCACTCGTTCTCTCACAAACCAAACATTAAAATTAGAGACAAGAAGAGAACATTAAATTATTTACTCTGTAGTACCTTTAGTATCCACCTTCCCAAATAACAGGGCAGGTTCCAACATCTGTAAGGTTTGGAACAAATGTGGTAAATGTTGAAGGATGTTTTCTCTAGTGAGTTTGTTGACTATGTTACGGACAAACTGCCGTCACAGACACGGATTAAAGGCTAAACGTCAAGTAACACACATAATTAACAAGTCTTTTGTCTCTCCTGCCATATGTGAAGTCATTCTTTTAAAATCATTTTAAGTATGTTTTTACAGATATTCAAGTGATTCTTTCAGCCCGATCACTAGTGACAGTATCATTCATCATAAATCTGCCTTAAATATAATTTTGGTAGTTTTAAGAGATGTTATGCAAAACACTAACCTCTGTGAATGTAAAATATACCTTGAACGATATCAGGAGCAGCATTCCTGTTATTTGAAATTTAAAAAACAAAAAAACAAACAGTTGTAACACAGTTGACTGTGAAAGTGTAACAGTCGACAGTGAATGTAACACAGTCGACAGTGAATGTAACAGTCGACAGTGAATGTAACAGTCGACAGTGAATGTAACAGTCGACAGTGAATGTGTAACAGTCGACAGTGAATGTAACACAGTTGACTGAATGTAACAGTTTACAGTGAATGTAACAGTCGACAGTGAATGTGTAACAGTCGACAGTGAATGTAACAGTCGACTGAATGTAACAGTCGACAGTGAATGTAACAGTCGACAGTGAATGTAACACAGTTGACTGAACAGTCGACAGTGAATGTGTAACAGTCGACAGTGAATGTGTAACAGTCGACAGTGAATGTGTAACAGTTGACTGAATGTAACAGTTGACTGTGAAAGTGTAACAGTCGATAGTGAATGTAACACAGTCGACAGTGAATGTAACACAGTTGACTGAATGTAACAGTCGACTGTGAAAGTGTAACAGTCGACAGTGAACGTAACACAGTTGACTGAATGTAACAGTTGACTGTGAAAGTGTAACAGTCGACAGTGAATGTAACAGTCGACAGTGAAAGTAACACAGTCGACAGTGAAAGTAACACAGTTGACTGAATGTAACAGTTGACTGAGTGTAACAGTCGACAGTGAAAGTAACAGTTGACTGAATGTAACAGTCGATAGTGAATGTAACAGTCGACAGTGAATGTAACAGTCGACAGTGAATGTAACAGTCGACAGTGAAAGTGTAACAGTCGACAGTGAAAGTGTAACAGTCGACAGTGAATGTAACACAGTCGACAGTGAATGTAACACAGTCGACAGTGAAAGTGTAACAGTTGACAGTGAATGTAACACAGTTGACTGAATGTAACAGTTGACTGTGAAAGTGTAACAGTCGACAGTGAATGTAACAGTTGACAGTGAATGTAACACAGTTGACTGTGAAAGTGTAACAGTCGACAGTGAAAGTGTAACAGTCGACAGTGAATGTAACAGTCGACAGTGAATGTAACAGTCGACAGTGAATGTAACACAGTCGACAGTGAAAGTGTAACAGTTGACAGTGAATGTAACAGTTGACTGAATGTAACAGTTGACTGTGAAAGTGTAACAGTCGATAGTGAATGTAACACAGTTGACTGAATGTAACAGTTTACAGTGAATGTAACAGTTTACAGTGAATGTAACACAGTCGACAGTGAATGTGTAACAGTCGACAGTGAATGTAACAGTCGACACTGAATGTAACAGTTGACTGAATGTGTAACAGTCGACAGTGAATGTGTAACAGTCGACAGTGAATGTAACAGTCGACTGAATGTAACAGTCGACAGTGAATGTAACACAGTTGACTGAATGTAACAGTAGACTGAATGTAACAGTCAATAGTGAATGTAACAGTCGACAGTGAATGTAACAGAAGACAGTGAATGTAACACAGAAGACAGTGAATGTGTAACAGTTGACTGAATGTAACAGTTGACTGTGAAAGTGTAACAGTCGATAGTGAATGTAACACAGTCGACAGTGAATGTGTAACAGTCGACAGTGAATGTAACAGTTGACTGTGAATGTAACAGTCGACAGTGAATGTAACACAGTTGACTGAATGTAACAGTTGACTGAATGTAACAGTCAATAGTGAATGTAACACAGTCGACAGTGAATGTAACACAGAAGACAGTGAATGTGTAACAGTTGACTGAATGTGTAACAGTTGACTGAATGTAACAGTTGACTGTGAAAGTGTAACAGTCGATAGTGAATGTAACACAGTCGACAGTGAATGTGTAACAGTCGACAGTGAATGTAACACAGTCGACTGTGAATGTAACACAGTCGACAGTGAATGTAACACAGTCGACAGTGAATGTAACACAGTCGACAGTGAATGTAACAGTCGACAGTGAATGTGTAACAGTTGACTGAATGTAACAGTTGACTGTGAATGTGTAACAGTCGACAGTGAATGTGTAACAGTCGACAGTGAATGTGTAACAGTCGACAGTGAATGTGTAACAGTCGACAGTGAATGTGTAACAGTCGACAGTGAATGTAACAGTCGACTGAATGTAACAGTCAATAGTGAATGTAACACAGTCGACAGTGAATGTAACACAGTCGACAGTGAATGTAACACAGTCGACAGTGAATGTAACAGTCGACAGTGAATGTGTAACAGTTGACTGAATGTAACAGTTGACTGTGAAAGTGTAACAGTCGATAGTGAATGTAACACAGTCGACAGTGAATGTGTAACAGTCGACAGTGAATGTAACAGTCGACTGAATGTAACAGTTGACTGAATGTAACAGTCAATAGTGAATGTAACAGTCGACAGTGAATGTAACACAGTCGACAGTGAATGTAACAGTCGACAGTGAATGTGTAACAGTTGACTGAATGTAACAGTTGACTGTGAAAGTGTAACAGTCGATAGTGAATGTAACACAGTCGACAGTGCATGTGTAACAGTCGATAGTGAATGTAACACAGTCGACAGTGAATGTGTAACAGTCGACAGTGAATGTGTAACAGTCGACAGTGAATGTAACACAGTCGACTGTGAATGTGTAACAGTCGACAGTGAATGTAACACAGTCGACTGTGAATGTAACACAGTCGACTGTGAATGTAACACAGTCGACAGTGAATGTAACACAGTCGACAGTGAATGTAACACAGTCGACAGTGAATGTAACACAGTCGACAGTGAATGTGTAACAGTTGACTGAATGTAACAGTTGACTGTGAAAGTGTAACAGTCGATAGTGAATGTAACAGTCGACAGTGAATGTGTAACAGTCGACAGTGAATGTAACACAGTCGACAGTGAATGTGTAACAGTTGACTGAATGTAACAGTTGACTGTGAAAGTGTAACAGTCGATAGTGAATGTAACAGTCGACAGTGAATGTGTAACAGTCGACAGTGAATGTAACAGTCGACAGTGAATGTGTAACAGTCGACAGTGAATGTGTAACAGTCGACAGTGAATGTAACACAGTCGACTGAATGTAACAGTCGACAGTGAATGTAACACAGTTGACTGAATGTAACAGTTGACTGAATGTAACAGTCAATAGTGAATGTAACACAGTCGACAGTGAATGTAACAGTCGACAGTGAATGTAACAGTCGACAGTGAATGTGTAACAGTTGACTGTGAAAGTGTAACAGTTGATAGTGAATGTAACACAGTCGACAGTGAATGTGTAACAGTCGACAGTGAATGTAACAGTCGACAGTGAATGTAACACAGTCGACAGTGAATGTGTAACAGTCGACAGTGAATGTAACACAGTCGACTGAATGTAACACAGTCGACAGTGAATGTAACACAGTTGACTGAATGTAACAGTCAATAGTGAATGTAACACAGTCGACAGTGAATGTAACACAGTCGACAGTGAATGTAACAGTCGACAGTGAATGTAACAGTCGACAGTGAATGTAACACAGTCGACAGTGAATGTAACACAGTCGACTGAATGTAACAGTCGACAGTGAATGTGTAACAGTCGACAGTGAATGTGTAACAGTCGACAGTGAATGTAACACAGTCGACTGAATGTAACAGTCGACAGTGAATGTAACACAGTTGACTGAATGTAACAGTTGACTGAATGTAACAGTCAATAGTGAATGTAACAGTCGACAGTGAATGTGTAACAGTTGACTGTGAAAGTGTAACAGTTGATAGTGAATGTAACACAGTCGACAGTGCATGTGTAACAGTCGACAGTGAATGTAACAGTCGACAGTGAATGTGTAACAGTCGACAGTGAATGTGTAACAGTCGACAGTGAATGTAACACAGTCGACTGAATGTAACACAGTCGACAGTGAATGTAACACAGTTGACTGAATGTAACAGTCAATAGTGAATGTAACACAGTCGACAGTGAATGTAACACAGTCGACAGTGAATGTAACAGTCGACAGTGAATGTAACACAGTCGACAGTGAATGTAACACAGTCGACAGTGAATGTAACACAGTCGACTGAATGTAACACAGTTTACAGTGAATGTAACACAGTCGACAGTGAATGTAACACAGTTGACTGAATGTAACACAGTCGACAGTGAATGTAACACAGTCGACAGTGAATGTAACAGTTGACTGTGAATGTAACAGTTGACTGTGAATGTAACACAGTCGACAGTGAATGTAACTTAAGACCCACTCACTTCAAAAATGGAGTGGTCTAAGCACCTAACTGGTAATCAGGAGGTTGCTGGTTTGATCCCCACAGTCACCACCATTATGTCCTTGAGTAAGACACTTAACTCCAGGTTGTTCCGGGGGGATTGTCCCTGTAATAAGTGCACTGTAAGTCACTTTTGATAAAAGTATCTGCCAAATGCATAAATGTAAATGTAAAAATGGACTATGCAAAAACTGTCAATTAAGAAACATCATGGCAATTTCAAGCTAACTGAATCATGGAGAGCACAACATATTTGTGTGATATTATAACATGCTTTCTCTTAATGGATTAAATGGGATATTTCTGAAGAAAAGGGTGAGAAAATATATGATTGTCATCAATGAATGTACCCTAAATTATAGACTGAGACAACTATTTTGAGTTGCAATAATAGCGAACAATTGCACAATTTGAGCCTGAAATCAATTTTATGACTTATTAATCATATACTCCAAGTAATACTAAAAATAGTTGATATTCTCCAACTGGATTGCTCGTTTCAGTAGTTTATAATGACTTCTAATGGAGAATAGGAAACAGTGATTATGGCGACGCCTAGTGGCCAGTCAGGAAAACTGTAGCAGATACTTTGAAGCGCTTTGGATTTCAATGGTACAACAAATGACCATAGTAAGTGTAATATATGTATTTTGTAGCACTTTTAGAAATATTTAAAAGTTTGGAAAATTATGAAGCAACTTTAAAATGATGTTAGTCTTCATCAGCACGACTGAAGACAAGTATGAGCAACATCATTGTGCAGTATCTGACCCCCCCCCCATATACACATACATACAGTAGGTGAGTGAAATAGAGAGAGAATGGATAATGTGCCAGGTGCGGTTGGCAGTCGCTGTGGACCGCCGGGCATCCTGTGAGGCTCATTATCGTGTGGCGGCTGCGGTGACTGCCTGTCCCCTGTATGGCCCTCATGGCTATGTACAAATTGGTGAAAGTGATCGCCATCGCTGTCAGAAAGAGCCTTTCAAACCCAATGGAGAACTGATGCCGGGAATCCTCCTGGGATCGTGAGTCTGACGACCCCAAATGTGACATTATGGAGGGAGTTTTGCAGACAGGAAAACGACAGCGTCAACATCTTGTGAACACAGGGAAAGTTTTGAAGATGGTCAGGTGTTGTGCAAATCTCTGTAGCAAGTCACACAAATGGAGGATGTTCTGCCTGATCTCCGAAGAGAAGGATACTTACATTTATATTTACATTTCTGCATTTGGCAGACGCTTTTATCCAAAGTGACTTACAGTGCACTTATTACAGGGACAATCCCCCCGGAGCAACCTGGAGTTAAGTGTCTTACTCAAGGACACAATGGTGGTGACTGTGGGGTTAGAACCAGCAACCTCCTGAGTACCAGTTAAGTGTCTTACTCAAGGACACAATGGTGGTGACTGTGGGGATCAAACCAGCAACCTTCTGATTACCAGTTAAGTGTCTTACTCAAGGACACAATGGTGGTGACTGTGGGGATCAAACCAGCAACCTTCTGAGTACCAATGTATTATACAGAGCACTTATTACAGGGACAATCCCCCCGGAGCAACCTGGAGTTAAGTGTCTTACTCAAGGACACAATGGTGGTGGCTGTGGGGATCGAACCAGCAACCTCCTGAGTACCAGTTAAGTGTCTTACTCAAGGACACAATGGTGGTGACTGTGGGGATCAAACCAGCAACCTTCTGATTACCAGTTAAGTGTCTTACTCAAGGACACAATGGTGGTGACTGTGGGGATCAAACCAGCAACCTTCTGATTACCAGTTAAGTGTCTTACTCAAGGACACAATGGTGGTGACTGTGGGGATCAAACCAGCAACCTTCTGATTACCAGTTAAGTGTCTTACTCAAGGACACAATGGTGGTGACTGTGGGGATCAAACCAGCAACCTTCTGATTACCAGTTAAGTGTCTTACTCAAGGACACAATGGTGGTGACTGTGGGAATCAAACCAGCAACCTTCTGATTACCAGTTCAGTGCTTTAGACCACTCCACAACTTCATGCATTACACAACAAATGGAAACTGAAAACAGTCAGTGTATCACAAGAGTAAAGCCAGAGTCAACACATATATGGGACACATCTGACCCACATGTGCATTTTAGGGATCCTGCAATTCTCTTTAACAAATATTCAGCTAAATTAAAAACAAATTTCCCTTCCGGGTCATTTTTGACCCATAAATGCGTTCTAGGGTGAAGCTCAATCAGCATCATACCACACTAAATATTTTCGACTCGTTCCTCCTTTTCTTTAAAAAAAAAACAGAAAAGGCGCAAATGTTCCAGTAAGACAATTTTTGGAGGTTTAAAGGCAGAAATATGACGCTTATAATTTCATAAATGCACTTACATTAATTCTTCAAATCTTACATTAAAACTTGTGAATTATTTGAGCTGGAAAGTTGTTTAAATCGTTACAGTGAGTATTTTAACATGCATGTATTGGCTCCACTGACTCCCACTGACCCCCATTGACTCCCATTGACTCCCACTGACTTCCACTGACCCCATTGACCCCCATTGACTTTCATTGACCCCACTGACCCCATTGACTTCCACTGACTTCCATTGACTCCCACTGACCCCATTGATTCCCCTGACCCCATTGACTCCCATTGACTTCCACTGACTTCCATTGACTTCCACTGACTCCCACTGACTCCCACTGACCCCATTGACTTCCACTGACCCCCATTGACCCCCATTGACTTCCACTGACCCCCATTGACTTCCATTGACCCCCATTGACTTCCACTGACTTCCACTGACTTCCATTGACACCCATTGACCCCCATTGACTTCCATTGACTTCCACTGACTTCCACTGACTTCCATTGACACCCATTGACCCCCATTGACCCCCATTGACTTCCATTGACTTCCACTGACCCCACTGACTTCCACTGACTTCCATTCTAAGTGTCTCACTGGAACACACATTTGTGCTTTTTTTAATTTCTAAATTTATTTTTATGGCTAATATTAAGCCACAAACATAAAAATTAACGTATTGTTAAATGTGGCATATCGAATGAAACTAGAGACTCTCCTCACATCATTACCTCACCTTCATGTTGTTCCAATCCCATATGACTGTTTCCTGTGGAACATACATTTTTATTTTTGGGTGAACTGTCCCTTTAAACCTAGTTGATGTGGAATGATGACATTGACTTTGCTCACTTTAAAAAGAGACCTTGTGAACTGTTCGACAAATCGCACATTTACTAAGTTCTGCTCGTGTGAAAGATGTGAGGAAATGTTTCCGTTTTGCACTTTCGTCGGTGAGAAACCCCTTTCCTCACATTTCTCATCAGTTTCTCACATCATCTCTCCATTTCTGTCTTGTGCATCATGACGTCTGTGTTGTGTTTGTGTGTGTGTGTGTGCACATGCAGTTCATACATGCAGCATTATGACTTACTCTCCACAAAATCATTTCTGATGCATTTCTCCAGATTTTCCAGTGAATATTGAATTGGGTAATAATTGGATTGTGCTGCAGATACGGTGTGTTCTGGGGCTGACAGAGGACGAGAAGAGCAGCGGCGGTGTGTCACTGTTTTCTGACAGCTCCAGGTTTGTGTAAATCTGCCTTTAACTTTCTGCTGCTCACACACGGGGTCTGACGGAGGCGCCGAGTGTGTGAACACCCCCAGAATCGCCTCACAGCTGCGGACACATCCATCACTCAAGTATAATTAGTCAAAGGACTCAACGTATCTAAAATAAGCAAGACCTTTGAATTTAAGAATAGTAAAACTTTGTTAAATGAATTGTTAAATGTACGATTAAACAAGAGAAACTAGATATGTCAAAATATTTGGATATTTGTTTAAGGGCTGGACGGGTAATCTGGCATGCCAGGTATTTTCCAGGTGGGCCAATCAGGGGCGGACTGGCCATTGGGAGATCCGAGCGGACAATGGGGTTGGCTGCGAAATGGTCCGAATGGGCGAATACCCTCTTTTGGGCCAGTTGCCATGTAAAATCTCAGGCCGATTTCTCGTCACAGTGCAGCCCGTGACTATAAGCCATTAATAGAGACATTTTCCTGAAAACACTGTGTCTCTGTGGCACTATAAATAGTCCTGCGTTTGTTTTGAGTGACCGCTAAGACCGCCCCAACAATGTTTCTCAACCAATGCCATGAGTTTGGGGCGGGGCTATCTGACTGAACACCAGCAGGCGAGGGGCGTCTTCAGAAAGCCGTTATTTTCTTGTGTTACGATGGCGGTAAAAAACCTCAGACATCCAGGTTAGTGTGACCAGTGTTTTTTTATTTTCTCCCATTTTCATCCCAATTTGGAACGCCCAATGAGCTCCAAGTCCTCGTGGTGGCGTAGTGACTCGCCTCAATCCGGGTGGCGGAGGACGAATCTTAGTTGCCTCCGCGTCTGAGACCATCAATCCGCGCATCTCATCATGTGACTTGTTGAGCGTGTTACCGTGGAGACGTAGCGCGTGTGGAGGCTTCACGCTATTCTCCGCGGCATCCACGCACAACTCGCCACACGGCCCACCGAGAGCGAGAATCACATTATAGTGACCACGAGGAGGTTACCCCATGTGACTCTACCCTCCCTAGCAACCGGGCCAATTTGGTTGCTAAGGAGACCTGAATGGAGCCACTCAGCATAGTGTAATTCCCTGCAGTTTCCAGGTGAAATGAACACTAGAGGCGCTACAACATCTCACTCAAACATGACACAATGATTGATTATGACTTTATAAACACTTATTTTTTTATTTCGCTTCTGCACTAAAAAATCCATTACGGTTAGGTGTTGGTTAAGGATGTCTGTTTTGCCAAACTCTCATTTCTCATTAGGGACACTATTGGTTAAGTTTAGGGTGAAGTTTTAATTAGACAGGTTCATTTTATTAAAACCTCTTTATTAATTCTGGTCTGATTACAACCTCTGTTTTGGCGCCCCCTGCTGGACATTAAGGTAAAGTGCAGCCAAACGTGTAATGAAGCACGTCATTTCAGTTTTGCAAAAACGTTGCAATGCTCACGTAAATGGCGTGAGACCAGGCTGCATTTTAGTTGTTGATGATGTGCAAAACGGACAAAAAAAGTGTGTCAAACTGTAACAGATCAAACCTTAATTAAATAATAAGTATTTGCTACTTTTTAGAATTTAATACTACAGTATTTTGAATTCTTCATGCTTTAGAGACTTCTAATTTTCAGCGAAAGGATATTACGATGCGTATTCACAACGCAAGTTATGCAACGCAAATTATGCATATTCTTACAAGTGCGCCATTTAGTTCAAGTTCAGCTGTTCAAGCACAGATTTAAGTTGTTATATTACATATACAGTTGTGGATATAGTGATTAAAATGAGGTATTTGCCGATGTGGGCGTGTTCAACTCTTCATATTTTTGTAAACTGTATGCTTTAATAAAACCGTTTAATTATCGCCATGATGTGCATTTTTCGTCTCGTTTTCGTAAGTGATTTTGTTGAGAGTTTCTTTCAAAAATGTATGAGGTTACTATATATATATATATATATATAGAATTAAACGTGTTTGCTCAGCAGTACTCTGTTCAAACCGTTTCTCTGTTTTGGAGTTGGCGCAACCCCTTTAGAAATAACCACGCCCTTTATGAGTAACTCCACCCTTGTTGGAGATACAGCCCCCATTTGAAGATCTCCGGCCTGCAGCTATCCCTAATTGGTATAAGCAGAAAGTTCACTCTAATGCCGCTACAGCGCCCCTTGTGGCAACATTGAGAATACAATGTATATAACTGCGTCGTTTTATGGATTGTTTTGTGACATGTTTTTAAATGATCAAAGTCAAGCTTGTGTAGCTAGAAGCACCTCATGGGTAAAGTATGTTTAGGCCTGCGGTATACTTCCGTTTTGCCGTGAGCGGCTCAGCGTCTCGCGTACAGTCGAGCGAGCCTGTCGAAATATACTGCATTTAGCGCCCAGCGCATGTGTGCTACGACTGCTATGTGACACCGGACTTTCTTTTCAGGATGTCTTTTTATTCCTTCAGGTATCTCAGACCTCCTCACATACTCGCTCTTGATTTGCACATCCACTGTTGTTATATTTCACCTTCATCTCCTGATGTTTAGCGGCGATTATATCTTCTTCTAGCGCTTCTTTGTGACAGCAATGGCTCAAAATGGCAGTGTTGCCACCTTGTGGATTCACCAGTTAGTGAAAATAACTCCAGACACATGCAAGTAGGTACAGCTTCAGGCCGAAGACCTCCAAATGGGAGTGGAATCTCCAAAAGAGGGTGGGGTTACTCTAGAAGGGGGCGTGGCTACTCCAAAATGGGTTGGCTCCAACTCCAAAAGGGTGCGTCACTTCCACTCACAGGTAAGGTTACGGGCTCCTTATATCTCCAATGGCAGTTTGGGGCTCCCGAATGGGGCGCAACAATTTAACATTAACCCCAAACCTCCCAAACTAACATGACTGTCATCCTTGTGCTGTTCAAAACCGCTGAATATTTATGCAATGCTCAAAGCCGCTCTGTGCAGCTGCAAATTGCCATGTTCTTTAAAGTGCCAAGGCCGTGTGGCTTTCACACCCCCTATATCCAATTACACAGCGACTCTGATGTGTGTGTGTGTGTGTGTGTGTGTGTGTGTGTGTGTGTGTGTGTGTGTGCGCGTGTTTGTACGCTTGTTCTCTTTGGCTCCAACATGCTCGAGGCGTGTCCAGACCTTCAGCTGGCAAGGATCCGGCTGGAGACGCACGTAACATGCCACAATGAATCCAGAGGCGAACAAAACATACACAAGACTTCAGATCCAGTTGAGCTGCTGGACATCCTTTTGACATTAAAATGAGGGAAAGAGAGTCTGACTGTGATTTTGTGAACTTGAACATGTTCCTGGATAAACATCTTATTGATTGGCAACTATTTGGTCATTGTGAGATCATGGGCATCAGTCTGTGTGTCATGTCTACTGTATATATAGATGATATATATAATGACTGTATCTATGGCACAGACAGGAAGTGCCTAGTGCGGCTTATTTATTGCCATCCATTAATTTCTGTGTGTGGCGCTGCACGGGTGACTTCATACTCGAACATGCCACCTCAGCCGCACCTCAAACAGTCTGGAATGCAAACAGACACAGTTAGCACGAGTCGGGCAGCTCAATACATTTCAGTTTGTTGTGAGAGGCAAGAGCGCGCTGTACTTCCACTCGCTGTAAATGAAGAATAATGTGAGAGCGAGTGAAAGTGCTGATCTTATACTGGACCAC
>NC_068282.1:899126-919126 GCF_025860055.1 Xyrauchen texanus
CACACTGGAGGTTAAGTTGTGCACTAAATAGGGAGCAAGGGAGCATCCTATAGCTCTCTATAACTGTTCTGAGACCAGTGCAGACAGACAGCACACTGGAGGTTAAGTCATGCACTAAATAGGGAGCAAGGGAGCATCCTATAGCTCTCCTATAACTGTTCTGAGACCAGTGCAGACAGACAGCACACTGGAGGTTAAGTCATTCACTAAATAGGGAGCAAGGGAGCATCCTATAGCTCTCCTATAACTGTTCTGAGACCAGTGCAGACAGACAGCACACTGGAGGTTAAGTCATGCACTAAATAGGGAGCAAGGGAGCATCCTATAGCTCTCTATAACTGTTCTGAGACCAGTGCAGACAGACAGCACACTGGAGGTTAAGTTGTGCACTAAATAGGGAGCAAGGGAGCATCCTATAGCTCTCTATAACTGTTCTGAGACCAGTGCAGACAGACAGCAAACTGGAGGTTCATGCACTAAATAGGGAGCATCCTATATCTCTCTATGCAGTTAAGTGCTAAAAGTTAGAGGAGTTGTGTGCCTGCTTTAACTAAACTCACTAATCACTGTTTGGTTCTCAGGGGGTGGGCACTGCCAGTCTGCTGATGCCCATTGTGTTGGTTGAATAATAGTTCTGACCTCCTTACAGAACAAACGGAGTCTGTCTCTCGCTCAGAGTTTAGTTATCTGAAGGTGAACATGTTGAAAACTCTGTTCCGGCACGCTAAGAGGCATCCTGGGGTGAGATGCATTTCATTCATGTAATTGGAGTTTTATTTGATTATTTTGTGATAGTCAGAATAATTTTCCCTTCAACAACGAAACACTTGTGAATGATTGCAGTGAAAGTTGTGTTATCTTTTGTCAAAACTTTTCCACATCAATGTAACGCTGTTTAATATGTTTGTCCAACAGACGCTTGTTTTGTGAGCATTTCTATTGATTTCCTAATTGATTCATTTATTGTTGTCCAATTTTTCAATGTAAGCGTCACGAAAATGCTTTTCTAAAAACAGATTTTGTCACATTGATGTTGTTTTGTAGTGCTGGAGTTCACATAAAATATAAATAAAAAATGTATCCTTAAATATCAGGCAGAGTGAGTTTCATCGCAGTAAAAGATTAATTCTATGATAAATTATATATATAAATATTTATAATAAAAAAAAAAATTATAACAAATTTATAATGTTTATGTTTTTGTGTTTTTTTATTTTATTTATATCTTTTTTATGTTTATATATATATATATATATTTATAATAAAAAAATTATAACAAAAAATATGTATAAAAAAAATATATTTTTTTATACATATTTATTTTTATTTTATATTTTTATTTTATGTATATATGTTTTTGTGTTTTTTTATTTTATTTATATCTTTTTTATGTTTATATATATATATATTTATAATAAAAAATTATAATAAAAAATATGTATAAAAAATATATTTTTTATACATATTTATTTTTATTTTATATTTTTATTTTATGTATATATGTTTTTGTGTTTTTTATTTTATTTATTTTTTATGTTTAATTATATATATATATATAATAAAAAAAAGTTATAACAAAAAAATATATATATATACACATGTTTTTGTGTTTTTTATTTTATTTATATATATATATATATATATATATATATATATATATATTTATTATTTTTTTTGCAAATAAACCTTTCAAATGCATGTGACAAAACAACAACTATTTCTTCATTAGTGAATTATTGATGATCAAAATTCTTTATTTCTTTTGCGGGACACCAAATCTAGATAACTGACTGTTATATAAACACAACAGTGAACGATCATGTGTTTACCATTAACACATTGTAAACATTTGATTTTTATGTCATTTGTCAAATACAGTGAACTGTAACATTTGACAACATTTGGCATTTACTCATCATTTACTCACCCTCATGTCGTTCCAAACCAGTGTGAGTTTCCTCTGTGGAACACAACAGCCGATGTTTGGCAGATTGTCCAAGATAAAAAAAATTATATAAAAGCATCTTGAGCCCCAGTCAACATAAAAAGAAGCATTAAAAGTGAATCCTGACTGAATGCTCATTTTTATATTAACTATTCCTTTACGGTTTTATTTAAAGGGATAGTTCACCCAAAAAAATGATAATTCAGTCATTGTTTACTCACCGCTGTGTTGTTATTACTCATTATGACTTTGTCTTGTTCTGAACACAAAGAGAGAAATTGTGAATAAATGTTGTGCTCAGTGATGTCATACAATGGCAGTTTATGGTGACACCTCTTCAAGCTTCAAAAGAACACAAAAGTATCATTCAGAAGTCTAATTAATTATTCATGAGCTCATGATTGATATGAAAGTATACGATAAGATTTGATGAGAAACTGAAATATAATGTATTATTGAGTGTAAATGTTCACTGTTGATCTCCTATGTATGTTCATGATAGGACACGAGAGCAACGGTTCACGAAGACCCCTCACGACATTGGGGCGTTCAAGCGAAACTCGTTCTGTTTATCTAAAAACAGTGATAGTGACAACAGAACACAACTGCACAAAACAGAGAACAGAACTTACTAAACATGTCTGAAGAGTTTGTAGACGAAGAATTGATGCATTTCTATGCCCAGCCTTATTTCTTCTCAGAAATCAAACAGGAACATAGAGGAGCTGCAGGACGCCACAGTCACACCGTGTCCAAACCTGACGGCAAACGACACATGATAAAAGGGATATTTTCTGTGATAATCAGAGTTTTTGTTCTAACCAGCGGTGACGAGTGACGGGACATTCTATCGATCACTTGTTTACTATTTTCGGCATCACGCGGGTAACTCCGTCCACTGTGAACTGACACCGGTCCAAAAACTCTCAAAAATAAGGCTGGGCATAGAAATGCATCAATTCTTCGTCTACAAACTCTTCAGACATGTTTAGTAAGTTCTGTTCTCTGTTTTGTGCAGTTGTGTTGTGTTCTGTTGTCACTATCTCTGTTTTTAGATAAACAAAACAAGTTTTCGCTTGAACGCCCCCATGTCGTGAGGGGTCTGTGTGAACGGTTGCTCTCGTGTCCTATCATGAACACACATAGGAGATCAACAGTGAACATTTACACTCAATAATACATCAGATTTCAGTTTCTCATCAAATCTTATCGTAGCATAACAATCATGAGCTCATGAATAATTAATTAGACTTCTGAATGATACTTTTGTGTTCTTTTGAAGCTTGAAGAGGTGTCACCATAAACTGCCATTGTATGACATCACTGAGCACAACATTTATTCACAGTTTCTCTCTTTGTGTTCAGAACAAGACAAAGTCATAATGAGTAATAACAACATGTACATGTGAATGTTCATGTTTGGGTGAACTGTCCCTTTAAGGTAAAGTCTGTTTTTGACAACCTGCATTTATTGTGCAGTCAAAGCCTTTCTGAGAGACGGCAGGTTTCTCCACAAGATTGACTGAACGATCTCCGATAGGCAGTAAATAAAGTTGAAGTTTATTTGTTGTAGGTCAGAGGCAGCTGTTGCAGCAGGTGTTAAATCTGTCGCTCTCTCATGGCCAGCACACAGGTGTTACAGTGACTAACAAGTGTGACTTCACAAAGAAATGAAAACGCTTGATGTTTTCCTCGCTCAGACGTGAGAACACTGAACATGACACTCGTGAACAAGAGCGCCACATTATATGTGTTTATGTCAGTGTTGCTACATTAATCCCGTCTGTTAGACGTGTTCAGCATTTCACTTTCAAGAGTAAAAAGTTACTGATAGAATTTTCTTCACTTTACATAAAATGCTTCAAACATCATCATGAGCATCAAATGAGCGCAACATGACCATCGGGATCGAGTTTGGCGAGAAGTCACACTCCTGAATCACACAAATGAAACACATTGCGTTTGGCTCATGACACTAAAACATATTTGATAAGCTCATTTCCCTGGGGGATTATGCAAATAAATGTTAAAGGAGGGAAGATTTTGACAACTTAAGGCTAAAACTCCGACTACGTGTCCCTCAAAACGTGACAATACAGGCATGTGAGTTAAAGCTTCACATTTCCTCTTTATATTTATTTCTATTCTAATCCCTGTCATCATTTACACACTCACACACACACACGCACACAGACATGCTCACACAGACACACAAATACACACTCACACACGCTCACACAGACACACAAATACACACTCACACAGCACACACACACACACACACACACACACAAACACACAAATACACACTCACACACACACACACACACGCACACAGACATGCTCACACAGACACACAAATACACACTCACACACACACACACACACATATACACACTCACACACACACACACTCACACACACTCTCACACACACATATACACACTCACACACACACACACACTCTCACACACACATATACACACTCACACACACACACACTCACACTCACACACGCTCACACACACATATACACACTCACACACACACACACACACTCACACTCACACACACACACACACACACACACACACACACACACAGAGACACAAATACACACACACACACACACACACACACAGACATGCTCACACAGACACACAAATACACACACACACACACGCTCACACAGACACACAAATACACACTCACACAGACACACAAATACACACTCACACACACACACACACACATACACACTCACACACACGCTCACACAGAGACACAAATACACAGAGACACAAATACACACACACAGACATGCTCACAGACACAAAAATACACACTCACACACACACACACACACACACATATACACACTCACACAGAGACACAAATACACACACACACACACACAGACATGCTCACACAGACACACAAATACACACTCACACACACACATATACACACTCACACAGACACACAAATACACGCTCACAGAGACACAAACACACACACACACACACACACACACTCACACACACGCTCACACAGAGACACAAATACACACACACACACACACACACACACACGCGCACACAGACATGCTCACACAGACACAAATACACACACACACACACACACACATATACACACTCACACACACACTCACACAGAGACACAAATACACACACACACACACACACACACACTCACACACACGCTCACACAGAGACACAAATACACACACACACACGCACACGCACACAGACATGCTCACACAGACACAAATACACACACACACACACACACACACACACACACACACACACGCTCACACAGAGACACAAATACACACACACACACACACACACACACACAGACATGCTCACACAGACACACAAATACACACACACACGCACACAGACATGCTCACACAGACACACAAATACACACACACACACACACACACACACACACACACACACGCTCACACACACGCTCACACAGAGACACAAATACACACACACACACACACACACACACACACGCACACAGACATGCTCACACAGACACACAAATACACACTCACACACGCTCACACAGACACACAAATACACACTCACACACACTCTCACACACACATATACACACTCACACACACACACACTCACACTCACACACGCTCACACACACATATACACACTCACACTCACACATACACACACTCACACACACACACACACACACATATACACACACACGCTCACACAGACACACAAATACACACTCACACACACATATACACACTCACACACACGCTCACACAGACACAAATACACACACACACACACACACACACAGACATGCTCACACAGACACACAAATACACACTCACACAGACACACAAATACACGCTCACACAGAGACACAAATACACGCTCACACAGAGACACAAATATACACACACACACACACACACACACACACACACACACACACACATACACACTCACACACACGCTCACACAGAGACACAAATACACACACACACACACACAGACATGCTCACACAGACACACAAATACACACACACACACACGCTCACACAGACACAGACACACAAATACACACTCACACACACACACACACACACATACACACACTCACACACACGCTCACACAGAGACACAAATACACACACACACACACACACACGCTCACACAGAGACACAAATACACAGAGACACAAATACACACACACACACAGACATGCTCACAGACACACAAATACACACTCACACACACACACACACACACACACATATATACACACTCACACAGAGACACAAATACACACACACACACACAGACATGCTCACACAGACACACAAATACACACTCACACACACACACATATACACACTCATACAGACACACAAATACACGCTCACACAGAGACACAAATACACACACACACACACACACACACACACACTCACACACACGCTCACACAGAGACACAAATACACACACACACACACACGCACTCACACACACGCTCACACAGAGACACAAATACACACACACACACACACAGACATGCTCACACAGACACAAATACACACACACACACTCACACACACGCTCACACAGAGACACAAATACACACACACACACACACAGACATGCTCACACAGACACACAAATACACACACACACACACACACGCACACAGACATGCTCACACAGACACACAAATACACACACACACACACACACACACACACTCACACACACGCTCACACAGAGACACAAATACACACACACACACACACACACACACACACGCACACAGACATGCTCACACAGACACACAAATACACACACACACACACGCTCACACAGACACACAAATACACACTCACACACACACACACACATATACACACACTCACACACACGCTCACACAGAGACACAAATACACACAAATACACACACACACACACACACACACACACACACAGACATGCTCACACAGACACACAAATACACACTCACACACATACACAAATACACACACACACAGACACAAATACACACACACACACAGAGACACAAATACACACACACACACACAAGCACACAAATACACACACACACACACAAGCACACAAATACACACACACGCACACAGACACACACACACACACGCACACACAAATACACACTCACACACACACGCACACACAAATACACACTCACACACACACGCACACACACAAATACACACTCACACACACGCACACACACGCACACACACACAAATACACACACTCACACACACGCAAATACACACACACACACACACACACAAATACACACACACACTCACGCACACAAATACACACATGCACACACAAATACACACAAATACACACACTTACAGACACACAAATACACACACGCACGCACATACACGCAAATACACACACGCAAATACACACACACACACACACACACAAATACACACACACACTCACGCACACAAATACACACATGCACACACAAATACACACAAATACACACACTTACAGACACACAAATACACACACACGCACGCACATACACACACACGCACACACAAACACACACGCACACACAAACACACACGCACACACAAACACACACGCACACACGCAAATCACACAGACACACACATTTACACACACTCTGTGTCCTTGTCCACTCAACACACACACACACAGCATCTCTCCCTAATGCATAAAAGAGTGTTTGTGTGCTACAGTTCACTGCCGATCACACTGATTGACAGGATGACACACTTCCTACTGGAAGACCTCAGAGTGAGTGTGTGTGTGTGTGTGTGTGTGTGTGTGTGTGTGTGCTCCTTCACTTCACTATGAGCCTCACACAAGAGAGAGGAGGGTTACTTTAAAAATGAATTCTGTTACAAATGAGCAATTACTCACTAAAAATGTCATCCATCACTAAATAAAAGTAATGTAATCTACTTTGTTACTTTTGGATTACAACAAGACCTCATATACACAAACAGAGATGACATTAAACGGGAAAGTTCTGGACTGTCTTCATGCTGCGACCGCTTTAAGATTCTGGAATATTTCTTTACATCATCATCTTGCACTTCTTCAAGATAACCGCAGTTAATTCTGCTGCATATTACACGATCAAAGTCGTGCGATTAGAAAAATCCAAGTAGATATAACTGCAGATTTCCAAATGAGGGCAGAATCTCCAAAAGGGGGTGGGGATACTCCAAAAGGGGGCGGGGATACTCCAAAAGGGGGCGTTACTTCCACTCATGATGGAAAGAGTACGGATTTATTTTTGATCCAAGTAAAAGTAGCGTTACTGAAGAAATACTTCACTTGAGTACAAGTAGAAGTACTGAGAAATATTATGACTGAAGTAAGAGTAAATAAGAAGTTTACAGAAAAACTGCTCAAGTCATTTCAACACAACTCTCACCAGGATAAACCGGGAAGCAGATGTCAGATGCACAACACAAACACAAGTAAATCTCAGTCTCTAGTTTCAGAAACTCCTCACAGGTCCTAAACACCAAACACCTGCTGCTGGAGGATTCTGGGACACACAGAACATCTTAAGAATGCAACGTTTATTTAAATAGGGGTAGATAAAGTAGCAAGTAAACAAGATATCCCCGCACATCTCTCAAACACACTGTGTTAATGACTGACAGAGTTAAAACATTACCTACCTTAAAAACAAGAGACGTTTCCCTCGTACGGCTCTTTTCCAGAATAAAATGAAATATGCAGAACATCACAGTATTACAGTTCTTGTGTAGTGACGGGGCAGAAGAGAGATTGAAGACGACACCGGCATCAGTTTATACAAGCTGCCGTGCTCATGATGCTGAACCTGCGGGCTTCCGTAGAGCCGTACACAGTGCGTTTAACTTTATGTACATATCTAGAGCTTATAACTCTTCTTCCCAAAGAGAATCACACACACACACACACACACACACACACACACACACACACACACACAAACACAAACATTCACTCTCTCTCTCTCTCTCTCTCACACACACACTCACACATTCACAATCACCACGCATACACAAACACACACACAAACATTCACTCTCTCTCTCTCTCTCTCTCTCTCTCTCTCTCTCACACACTCACCACACATACACATTCTCTCTCTATCTCTCGCTCTCTCTCACACACACTCTCACCACACATACATACATTCACAATCACCACACATACACACACACACACACAAATTCACTCTTTCACTCACTCTCTCACACACAAACACACAGAAATACACACACACATTCACTCTCCCTCCCTCTCTCTCTCTTACACAAACACACAGAAATACATACACACACACACACGCACACACACACAAACACGTCTGATTTTTGTGCTCTTCTTCTTACAGCTCATCCCTCAGTTTTTCTTCATGTTTGTGGGTGTGAGTGGTGCATCTGTCTACCTGATCCGACTCGCTCTTGGGCCTCATGTCAGGTGAGCCGTCACAAACCAACATCAGAACAGCATCTTCTAGATAGAAGGGGGTTTAAATTATAGAGATTTCATCAAATCCTTCATAAAAGAGTCATGAATCAGTTCAGCCAGCGCCGAGGAGAATCACAACATCATGAACTTTCATTTAAAGAAAAAGTATTTAAAAATCAGACAAAAATAGAAAGATACAAGACTGTGTGCTGACCGCCTTTAATGAGGGAATGAACTACAATCCCATGATGCATTGTGAATGATGTAATCCAATTAAAAACAAATATATAAAACTATTGATATGAAGTCGTTCATTACAAGTATAGAACAATATAAATGTAACCTTCGGGACATTTTGTCTGTGTTAATGCCAACGGCATACATTTAGCCAAAGGTGTGTATTTGGGGGGAATTTTGCTATTTCAACCTCAGTTCCTATAAAACATCTATAATACACCTATAAAACACCTATAAAACATATAAAATACATCTATAAAACACCTATAAAACATCTATAATACACCTATAAAACATAAAATACATCCATAAAACACCTATAAAACATCTATAATACACCTATAATACATCTATAAAACATCTATAATACACCTATAAAACACCTATAAAACATATAAAATACATCCATAAAACACCTATAATACACCTATAATACATCTATAAAACATCTATAATACACCTATAAAACACCTATAAAACATATAAAATACATCCATAAAACACCTATAATACACCTATAATACATCTATAAAACATCTATAATACACCTATAAAACATAAAATACATCCATAAAACACCTATAAAACATCTATAATACATCTATAAAACACCTATAAAACATCTATAATACACCTATAAAACATCTATAATACACCTATAAAACATCTATAAAACACCTATAATTAACCTATAAAACACCTATAAAACATCTATAATACACTTATAATACATCTATAAAACATCTATAATACACCTATAATACACCTATAAAACATCTATAAAACATCTATAATACATCTATAAAACATCTATAATACACCTATAAAACACCTATAAAACATATAAAATACATCCATAAAACACCTATAATACACCTATAATACATCTATAAAACATCTATAATACACCTATAAAACACCTATAAAACATATAAAATACATCTATAAAACACCTATAAAACATCTATAATACACCTATAAAACATCTATAATACACCTATAAAACATCTATAAAACACCTATAATTAACCTATAAAACACCTATAAAACATCTATAATACACTTATAAAACATATAAAATACATCTATAAAACACCTATAAAACATCTATAATACACCTATAATACATCTATAAAACATCTATAATACACCTATAAAACACCTATAAAACATAAAATACATCCATAAAACACCTATAAAACATCTATAATACATCTATAAAACACCTATAAAACATCTATAAAACACCTATAAAACATCTATAATACATCTATAATACACCTATAAAACATCTATAAAACACCTATAATTAACCTATAAAACACCTATAAAACATCTATATTACATCTATAATTAACCTATAAAACACCTATACAACATCTATAATACACCTATAAAACATTTATAAAATACCTATAAAACACCTATAATACATCTATAAAACACCTATAAAACATCTATAATACACCTATAAAATATTTATAAAATACCTATAAAACACCTATAAAACATCTATAATACATTTATAAAACACCTATAAAACATCTACAATGCACCTATAAAACATCTATAATACATCTATAAAACACCTATAATTAACCTATAAAACACCTATAAAACATCTATAAAACATAATACATCTATAAAACACCTATAATACATCTATAATTAACCTATAAAACACTTATAAAATACCTATAAAACAACTATAAAACATCTATAATTAACCTATAAAACACCTATAATACATCTATAATTAACCTATAAAACACCTATAAAACATTTATAAAATACCTATAAAACAACTATAAAACATCTATAATTAACCTATAAAACATTTATAAAATACCTATAATACATCTATAATTAACCTATAATACACCTATAAAACATTTATAAAATACCTATAAAACAACTATAATACATCTATAATACATCTATAATACACCTATAATTAACCTATAAAACACCTATACAACATTTATAAAATACCTATAAAACAACTATAAAACATCTATAATACATCTATAATTAACCTATAAAACACCTATAATACATCTATAATTAACCTATAAAACATTTATAAAATACCTATAAAACATTTATAAAATACCTATAAAACTCCTATAAAACATCTATACTACATCTATAATACATCTATACTACATCTATACTACATCTGTGTAGCCTGGATTAACTGCAGAAGTTCACATTGATGCAACTGTCCTTGTTAATTGGCTGATGAAGGCTTTTATTGGCAATTAATTGATAGTCGATATATTCTATTATAAGAGTGTAGTCCATCATTAGTCCGAGGTGATGCAGACAGATATTAATGAGGTGCATCACAGTTCAACCGGCAGGTCATTTCAGTGAGGTCCATCCTAAATCCAAGGTTCAGACAATGGCATATGAAGTATCCCATGTCTTAAGGTTGGAGTTGGCATCAGTTCATCCTGTGAAGTCCATCATAATAGACTGAAGTGATGTTTGGCTGGCACAGGCAGCATTTAGTAGTCGTCACTAGCAGTGGAGTCCAACATGAAGCAGTGTTTTTAGTGTGTGTGTGTGTGTTGGGATGGATGTCAGAGTGTGTGTGTGTGTGTTGGGATGGATGTCAGAGTATGTTTAGTGTGTGTGTGTTGGGATGGATGTCAGAGTGTGTTTAGTGTGTTGGGATGGATGTCAGAGTGTGTTTAGTGTGTGTGTGTGTGTGTGTGTGTGTGTGTGTGTGTGTGTGTGTGTGTGTGTGTGTGTGTGTGTGTGTGTGTGTGTGTGTGTGTGTGTTGGGAAGGATGTCAGAGTGTGTTTAGTGTGTGTGTGTGTGTGTGTGTGTGTGTGTGTGTGTTGGGAAGGATGTTAGAGTGTGTTTAGTGTGTGTGTGTGTGTGTGTGTGTGTGTGTGTTGGGATGGATGTCAGAGTGTGTTTAGTGTGTGTGTGTGTGTGTGTGTTGGGAAGGATGTCAGAGTGTGTTTAGTGTGTGTGTGTGTGTGTGTGTGTGTGTGTGTGTGTGTGTGTGTGTGTTGGGAAGGATGTCAGAGTGTGTTTAGTGTGTGTGTGTGTGTGTGTGTGTGTGTGTGTTGGGAAGGATGTCAGAGTGTTTAGTGTGTGTGTGTGTGTGTTGGGAAGGATGTCAGAGTGTGTTTAGTGTGTGTGTGTGTGTGTGTGTTGGGAAGGATGTCAGAGTGTGTTTAGTGTGTGTGTGTGTGTGTTGGGAAGGATGTCAGAGTGTGTTTAGTGTGTGTGTGTGTGTGTGTGTGTTGGGAAGGATGTCAGAGTGTGTTTAGTGTGTGTGTGTGTGTTGGGAAGGATGTCAGAGTGTGTTTAGTGTGTGTGTGTGCGTGTGTTGGGAAGGATGTCAGAGTGTGTTTAGTGTGTGTGTGTGTGTGTGTGTGTGTGTGTGTGTGTGTTGGGAAGGATGTCAGAGTGTGTTTAGTGTGTGTGTGTGTGTGTGTGTGTGTGTGTTGGGAAGGATGTCAGAGTGTGTTTAGTGTGTGTGTGTGTGTGTGTGTGTGTGTGTGTGTGTGTGTTGGGATGGATGTCAGAGTGTGTTTAGTGTGTGTGTGTGTGTGTGTGTGTGTGTGTGTGTGTTGGGAAGGATGTCAGAGTGTGTTTAGTGTGTGTGTGTGTGTGTGTTGGGAAGGATGTCAGAGTGTGTTTAGTGTGTGTGTGTGTGTGTGTTGGGATGGATGTCAGAGTGTGTTTAGTGTGTGTGTGTGTTGGGAAGGATGTCAGAGTGTGTTTAGTGTGTGTGTGTGCGTGTGTTGGGATGGATGTCAGAGTGTGTTTAGTGTGTGTGTGTGTGTGTGTGTTGGGAAGGATGTCAGAGTGTGTTTAGTGTGTGTGTGTGTGTGTGTGTTGGGAAGGATGTCAGAGTGTGTTTAGTGTGTGTGTGTGTGTGTGTTGGGATGGATGTCAGAGTGTGTGTGTGTGTGTGTGTGTGTGTGTGTGTGTGTGTGTGTGTGTGTTGGGAGGGATGTCAGAGTGTGTTTAGTGTGTGTGTGTGTGTGTGTTGGGATGGATGTCAGAGTGTGTTTAGTGTGTGTGTGTGTTGGGATGGATGTCAGAGTGTGTTTAGTGTGTGTGTGTGTGTGTGTGTGTGTGTGTGTGTGTGTGTGTGTGTGTGTGTGTGTGTGTGTGTGTGTGTGTGTGTGTGTGTGTGTGTGTTGGGAAGGATGTCAGAGTGTGTTTAGTGTGTGTGTGTGTGTGTGTTGGGATGGATGTCAGAGTGTGTTTAGTGTGTGTGTGTGTTGGGATGGATGTCAGAGTGTGTTTAGTGTGTGTGTGTTGCGAAATGTGTGTTTATGTTTAAAAAAACAAGTGGCATTATGTAAACAAACTGGCATTTAATGTGTTAAAATCCTGCAAATGAATGAGTATTTGGTAGTTATTATCAGGACTGATTTTGGTTAAAAAAAAATAACCAATTGAATTTGGAAAATAATATTAATATTTAGGCAGTTTTTGGGGACCTCTGAGTAACAAGGATTAAGTTTACTGCAAAATATTCTGATATTTACAAACATACTGTACATGAAGGAGAGCGACTCGAGTGCATCCTTCACAGTGCATAATGGGAGTGGGCGGAGCTCTTAATGCAATTCTCTGATTGGTGGCTCTCTTCAGGATTATGGGTAGTGTAGTTCTGGACCAGGAACGTGATTTTAAAACTATTAAGTTGAAATAACGTGGACCGATGTCTTCAACAGAAGCATATACCATCAATTAACGTCCTCAGAGCTTACGGTGGGTCTGACTTTAAAGAAGTTATCGTTAAATAAATGAATTCCTCCATGGAAAAAATGACGGATTGTTACTTTCGGAACCAGACTGTCGTGCTCTATAGTGGGTCAACCGGTTTACTACACAACCTATTAACAGGCCTACTTAAACAAGTGATTTGTCTGATAAAAGGTTCAAATCGGCAGAAACTGACCATTTCAAAAGACCAAAAGCACCTGCTATCAAGAACAACTCTTATTTACTTTAATTCTGGTGTACATACGCTGATCTTCAAGCACTGTTTGTTGTTTGTTGTTGTTCTGCCGCTCTGTGAGAAACAAACTTTGCTTAATGAAGTTCGGCAATCTGCCAAAAATCTGCCCTCCTTCACCCTGATTGATAATTACCCTCCTTTATTTTAGCCTCCTTTACACTCACTCACCTTCATCCTCTCTGTGTGTGTCTCTCTCTCTCTCTCTCTCTCTCTCTCTCTCTCTCTCCTCATTCTGTCAGCTGGGACAGGAAGAATAACCCTGAACCATGGAACAAACTTGGCCCGACCCATCAGTGCAAGGTAAACAGCTCGGCGACTGCTCTGTGATCAGTTTGAGACTGACAGCGCAGACAGATCCGTCATCCCTGCTGTTCTTGGATCAGTCGACACACATCCAGCGCGTCCGAGAGTTTACTTTCCGACAGTGACAGTTGACATCGAGCGGCACTTTAGCAAACACGTCGGCGAGCCTTCGACAATTTCTGACGTTAACGGGACATGGAACATTTCATAGACGGCCGAACGAAAAGACAGTTTAACGGAATAGGTCAGACTCACAATTCTGACATCATTTACTCACCCTCATGTCATTCCAATAAAACACACATTTTAAAGAATGTACTGGTCACTCTTTTCCATGCAATTACACGGAATGGAATCGGAGCTTTCAATGTTAAAAAGCACCATAAAAGTAGCCAGAATTTAAGTCATTATTCACTGATAATCTTCCCCATTCAGAGAGTAAACAACCTGAGAACTGGAGAAGATAGTTTAGTTATAGGAACAGTTATAGGAGATACAGGATGCTTCCTTGCTCCCTATTTAGTGCACGACTTAACCTCCAGTGTGCTGTCTGTCTGCACTGGTCTCAGAACAGTTATAGAGAGCTATAGGATGCTCCCTTGCTCCCTATTTAGTGCATGACTTAACCTCCAGTGTGCTGTCTGTCTGCACTGCTCTCAGAACAGTTATAGGAGAGCTATAGGATGCTCCCTTGCTCCCTATTTAGTGCATGACTTAACCTCCAGTGTGCTGTCTGTCTGCACTGGTCTCAGAACAGTTTGAAATGCTCATTATGTTCATCATAACTCCATATAAAGCCTCTGAAAGACACATTTATCAGTTTTTAGATGCACTCATTTATTCTCAATGTTATAATGTACAGACAGTAAATATATAAAAATGCATTTATTAATGTTGATTAATAGAACCATATTGTACAGTAATGACATAATTAAATGTAAAATGTATATTAAAATGAAGTGAAATGACCCACAGATGTGTTCAATGTGAAAGTTCAAAATAATGAACATGTTTTTTACTTTTGAGGAATATTGTCCCAAAATCCTCATACGTGGACATCATGTTTATCAGCACGCTGACGCATCTGAAAAATAAACCGATTTTTTAAAGCAGTGCATCAAATGAAACTAGAGACTCTCCTCGTTACACCCAAACATCTTTCGATGACAAAACATAAAGCGGTTTCTTACCAGAGGCACTTTTGTTGGCGCTGCACCCGTAGAAGTGCTTCACAGAAATCAACTTCATGTTGTTGTGTCATGTGACTCGGTCGCCAGAAGTTTAACTCTTTAATGACAGTGTTGAGTCTTGTGAACAGTATTCAGTCAGTATAAATTAATTTAAACTATGTTTTGCGAATATAGCGAAGCCAAAATACACCGTCCACGCATGTGTACGCGGGGTTGCACAAGGTTAATGAACTGATGAGTCGGAGGGCAAGAGACTTAATGCTTCACTCGCGACTCAAACAACTCACTGATTCAATGAATCGGTCGCCGTGGATCTCAAGGAAGCAACTTTGTAAATGAGCCAAGACCTTTGCACTTTGTCCAGCACTGTCATTCATATGTTTTGTGAACCGAATGATCCGATTGGTTGAAAGGATCTGACTCAAATGTACGGATCGGCCACGAATCAGCCACCGCTAATGAACTCATGATGATGAATGCACAAGAGCTAGGGCTGATGTAAAGAGTCAAAAACGACACACATTTGAGTCCGTTCCTCACACAGATCTAACAAATGACTTTAAGCTTGAACGGTCCATTCCAGAGTGTTGCATGAAAAAGAGCAACCACGACATTCTTCAAAATATCTCCTTTTGTGTTCCAAACGGGTTATAATGACATGAGAGTGAGTACGTAATGACAGTTTTCACTTCTGTGTGGACTATCCCTTAAAGGATGTGTTTAGCGTTTGTGTCTGATTAGAAGGAATATTTTAATGTTTTAATTATTCTCATTTGAAACGGCAAAACATCTCGATCGCCTCAAACATTGAATGAAACGAACACAGAGAATGTGTGAGAGAGTTCATGACGGCATCTGATGTGTGTGTGTGTGTGTGTGTGTGTGTGTGTGTGTGTGTAGGTTTGGAAGGAAGTTCGGGCTCATGAAAGGTCACGCACGACTCAACATGTTTAATTCTCAAGATCAGCCAAAGGTCACACAGATTCTGCGTCTCGACAATAATCGTAATGAGGCAGAGAGAAAATAATCAATGAGAATATGAAAATATGTTGCTGTCACAGATTGGAAAAGTGAAAACACTGACATCAAAACAGATGCTACGAGACCTTTTCACAAAACAAACACACAGATGAAGGTTTTGTGTGTGCGTGTGTGAGTGTATATGTGTGAATGTGAGTGAGTGAGTGTGTGTGAGTGTGAGTGTGTGTGTGTGTGTGTGTGTGTGTGTCTGTGTGTGTGTGTGTGAGTGTGAGTGTGTGTGTGTGTGAGTGTGTGTGTATGTGTGTGTGAGTGTGTGTATGTGTGTGTGTGTGTGTATGTGTGTGTGAGTGTGAGTGTGTATGTGTGTGTGAGTGTGTATGTGTGTGTGAGTGTGTGTGAGAGAGAGAGAGAGTGAGTGTGCGAGTGAGTGTGTGAGAGAGAGAGAGTGTGTGACGGAGACCGAGCTGCACTTCCTCACAGAATGCCCAAAATATAAACGCATCAGAGACCACTATTACCCCAAAATTAATCAAATATTTCCCCAATTTAACACCTGTAATCCAACCCAAAAATGTGTTGCATCTTGCCACATCCTGAGGGACGAGCAGAGACCAGCAAACACCCAATAAACACACACTCACTCACAGCCGAAAACACACTCACTCACAGCCGAACACACACTCACTCACAGCCCAACACACACTCACTCACAGCCCAACACACACTCACTCACAGCCGAAAACACACTCACTCACAGCCCAACACACACTCACTCACAGCCCAACACACACTCACTCACAGCCCAACACACACTCACTCACAGCCGAAAACACACTCACTCACAGCCCAACACACACTCACTCACAGCCGAAAACACACTCACTCACAGCCTAACACACACTCACTCACAGCCGAAAACACACCCACTCACAGCCCAACACACACTCACTCACAGCCCAACACACACTCACTCACAGCCGAAAACACACTCACTCACAGCCCAACACACACTCACTCACAGCCGAAAACACACTCACTCACAGCCCAACACACACTCACTCACAGCCCAACACACACTCACTCACAGCCGAAAACACACTCACTCACAGCCGAACACACACTCACTCACAGCCGAACACAGCCGAACACACACTCACTCACAGCCGAACACACACACACTCACAGCCCAACACACACTCACTCACAGCCAACACACACTCACTCACAGCCGAACACACACTCACTCACAGCCGAACACAGCCGAACACACACTCACTCACAGCCGAACACACACACTCACTCACAGCCCAACACACACACTCACTCACAGCCCAACACACACTCTCACTCACAGCCCAACACACACTCTCACTCACAGCCCAACACACACTCTCACTCACAGCCCAACACACACTCTCACTCACAGCCCAACACACACTCTCACTCACAGCCCAACACACACTCTCACTCACAGCCCAACACACACTCTCACTCACAGCCCAACACACACACTCACTCACAGCCCAACACACACACTCACTCACAGCCCAACACACACACTCACTCACTCACAGCCCAACACACACACTCACTCACTCACAGCCCAACACACACACTCACTCACTCACAGCCCAACACTCACTCACTCACAGCCCAACACACACTCACTCACAGCCCAACACACACTCACTCACAGCCCAACACACACTCACTCACAGCCCAACACACACTCACTCACAGCCCAACACACACTCACTCACAGCCCAACACACACTCACTCACAGCCCAACACACACTCACTCACAGCCGAAAACACACTCACTCACAGCCGAACACACACTCACTCACAGCCCAACACACACTCACTCACAGCCCAACACACACTCACTCACAGCCGAAAACACACTCACTCACAGCCCAACACACACTCACTCACAGCCCAACACACACTCACTCACAGCCCAACACACACTCACTCACAGCCGAAAACACACTCACTCACAGCCCAACACACACTCACTCACAGCCGAAAACACACTCACTCACAGCCTAACACACTCTCACTCACAGCCGAAAACACACCCACTCACAGCCCAACACACACTCACTCACAGCCCAACACACACTCACTCACAGCCCAACACACACTCACTCACAGCCCAACACACACTCACTCACAGCCGAAAACACACTCACTCACAGCCCAACACACACTCACTCACAGCCCAACACACACTCACTCACAGCCGAAAACACACTCACTCACAGCCGAACACACACTCACTCACAGCCGAACACAGCCGAACACACACTCACTCACAGCCGAACACACACACACTCACAGCCCAACACACACTCACTCACAGCCGAAAACACACTCACTCACAGCCGAACACACACTCACTCACAGCCGAACACAGCCGAACACACACTCACTCACAGCCGAACACACACACTCACTCACAGCCCAACACACACACTCACTCACAGCCCAACACACACTCTCACTCACAGCCCAACACACACTCTCACTCACAGCCCAACACACACTCTCACTCACAGCCCAACACACACTCACTCACAGCCCAACACACACTCTCACTCACAGCCCAACACACACTCACTCACAGCCCAACACACACTCTCACTCACAGCCCAACACACACTCTCACTCACAGCCCAACACACACACTCACTCACAGCCCAACACACACACTCACTCACTCACAGCCCAACACACACACTCACTCACTCACAGCCCAACACACACACTCACTCACTCACAGCCCAACACTCACT
>NC_068282.1:924126-951626 GCF_025860055.1 Xyrauchen texanus
AGCTGGGCACCTGCACACACACACACACACACACACATCTATACACACACACACACTCACACACAGAGACAGAAAACCATTCAGTGCTTCAAAAAAGGAGACGTTACTCAACCACACAACAGTCACAGCTGGTGGAGGGTACTCACAAACACACACACATAAAAACACACACGCACACAAACACAAAAAAACAGTAAATGCACATACAAACACACACGCACAAATGCGCATACACACACACACACACGCAGACATGCCCACAAACACACAAACACACACAAACACACGCATGCACAAATACACACAAACAGAAAACACAAAAGCACAAGCATGCACACAAAAAGAAAACATGAACGCACAAACACATACACACGCACAAACAAACATAAACATGCACAAATACACACAAACACACTCAAAAACACAAACACATGCACAAATACACACACACACACACAAACACACACACGCAAACACAAGCACAAACAAACACATGTATAAACACATGCACAAACAAACACATGCACAAACAAACAAACACACAAACAAACAAACAAACACATGTACAAACACACGCACAAACAAACACATGTACAAACACATGCACAAACAAACACATGCACAAACAAACACATGCACAAACAAACATGCACAAACAAACAAACGCAGAAACAAACAAACGCAGAAACAAACACACGCAGAAACAAACACATGTATAAACACATGCACAAACAAACACATGTACAAACACAAGCACAAACAAACATGCACAAACAAACAAACGCAGAAACAAACACACGCAGAAACAAACACATGTATAAACACATGCACAAACAAACACATGTACAAACAAACACATGTATAAACACATGCACAAACAAACACATGCACAAACAAACACATGTATAAACACACACACGCAAACACAAGCACAAACAAACACATGTATAAACACATGCACAAACAAACACATGCACAAACAAACAAACACACAAACAAACAAACAAACACATGTACAAACACACGCACAAACAAACACATGTACAAACACACGCACAAACAAACACATGTACAAACACATGCACAAACAAACACATGCACAAACAAACAAACGCAGAAACAAACAAACGCAGAAACAAACACACGCAGAAACAAACACATGTATAAACACATGCACAAACAAACACATGTACAAACACAAGCACAAACAAACATGCACAAACAAACAAACGCAGAAACAAACACACGCAGAAACAAACACATGTATAAACACATGCACAAACAAACACATGTACAAACAAACACATGTATAAACACATGCACAAACAAACACATGCACAAACAAACACATGTATAAACACAAGCACAAACAAACGCAGAAACAAACACAAGCACAAACAAACACATGTATAAACACATGCACAAACAAACACATGCACAAACAAACACATGTATAAACACATGCACAAACAAACACATGCACAAACAAACACATGTATAAACACATGCACAAACAAACACATGCACAAACAAACACATGTATAAACACATGCACAAACAAACACATGCACAAACAAACACATGTATAAACACATGCACAAACAAACACAAGCACAAACATGTATAAACACATGCACAAACAAACACATGCACAAACAAACACATGTATAAACACATGCACAAACAAACGCAGAAACAAACACAAGCACAAACAAACACATGTATAAACACATGCACAAACAAACACATGCACAAACAAACACATGTATAAACACATGCACAAACAAACACATGCACAAACAAACACATGTATAAACACATGCACAAACAAACACATGTATAAACACATGCACAAACAAACACATGTATAAACACATGCACAAACAAACACATGTATAAACACATGCACAAACAAACACATGTATAAACACATGCACAAACAAACACATGTATAAACACATGCACAAACAAACACATGTATAAACACATGCACAAACAAACACATGTATAAACACATGCACAAACAAACACATGTATAAACACATGCACAAACAAACACATGTATAAACACATGCACAAACAAACACATGCACAAACAAACACATGTATAAACACATGCACAAACAAACACATGCACAAACAAACACATGTATAAACACATGCACAAACAAACACATGCACAAACAAACACATGTATAAACACATGCACAAACAAACACATGCACAAACAAACACATGTATAAACACATGCACAAACAAACACAAGCACAAACAAACACATGTATAAACACATGCACAAACAAACACATGCACAAACAAACACATGTACAAACACACGCACAAACAAACACATGCACAAACAAACACATGTATAAACACATGCACAAACAAACACAAGCACAAACAAACACATGTATAAACACATGCACAAACAAACACATGCACAAACAAACACATGTATAAACACATGCACAAACAAACACAAGCACAAACAAACACATGTATAAACACATGCACAAACAAACACATGCACAAACAAACACATGTATAAACACATGCACAAACAAACGCAGAAACAAACACAAGCACAAACAAACACATTTATAAACACATGCACAAACAAACACATGCACAAACAAACACATGTATAAACACATGCACAAACAAACACATGCACAAACAAACACATGTATAAACACATGCACAAACAAACACAAGCACAAACAAACACATGTATAAACACATGCACAAACAAACACATGCACAAACAAACAAACACATGTACAAACACACGCACAAACAAACACATGTATAAACACATGCACAAACAAACACATGCACAAACAAACAAACGCAGAAACAAACACACACACAAACAAACACATTAACAAACACACACACGCAAACACATGCACAAACACACACGCACAAACAAACAAGCACACACGCAAACAAACAAACACACACGTACAAACAAACAAGCACACACGCAAACAAACAAACACACACGTACAAACAAACACACACAAACACATGCACACAAACAAGCACGCACACACAAACAAGCACACACACACAAACAAGCACACACACACGCACACACTCGCACAAACACTCACACACAAACACACGCACAAACACACACACAAACACACGCACAAACAAACAAACACACGCACAAACAAACAAACACACGCACAAACACTCAAACACACGCACAAACACTCAAACACACGCACAAACACTCGCACAAACAAACAAACACACGCACAAACACACACACACCACTTTTCCATGTAATAGTGAAGCAGCAAAAACAAACAGACGTTTAATAACACAGATGTTGTGCATATTTCACCTACACAATTGTTAAACATGATCATGTATGTCTTGAGCTTTTCAGGATCATATGCTAATAAATGATTTGCATAATTCACATTTTATTTAACTATAAATACTACTGAGCTATACATTAACTCATTCTTAAACCGTGTGAATTTACCATCATTTACATCATCTAATATTCATATATCAGAGATTCAGTTTATAACACTTCACATACACAAACAACAACATATTTATCATGTTTGCATGTTAACAAACCAAGAATGTGTTGCATTCTGCACTGAAGGGGTTAAATGTGATATATGTGAATTATATACAATAATTCTGAATGTTTATGCTCATGAAAACTCTTAAAGGTGCACTCCTGATTAAAAAACTGAAATAACCACTCAAATGAGATGAAAACAGTTATATAAATAACCTTATAAAAACCTTTTTACTACAAATTCTCCTCCTGCCCACAAGGTGGCGATATGCATCAAAATATGAATCACCATAAATGGAAGAACGCTTTGGAGGTCTGTTTGAAAGTGGAGATTGACAGTAAAAATTACTTAAATATTGATCTGTTTCTCACCTTGTTTCTGGAATACTTTCATGCTGCCTTTATGTGCTTTTTGGAGCTTCAAAGTTCTGGTCAGCATTCACTTGCACTGTATGGACCTACAGAGCTGAAATATTCTTCTAAATGTCATTACAAGTCTGAGTAAAAGATGAGAGAATTATACACCTTTCATTAAGTGGCACAGCTTACCCCATCATTTACTCACACTCATGCTGGTCCAAACCCACATGCATCTTTGAACACAAAAGGAGAATTTCTGTACAATCTTCTGAACACGGACAAAGTGCAATTTGAGAGCTTCAGCGTAGGGGAAGATCTTCAGGGAATAACTGCTGTAATTTGGGTCTGGTCCTCTAAAGCCACGGTTGTCAAACTGGGGTACACGTACCTCCAGGGGTACGTGGACTGATTTCAGGGGGTACGAAAGAATATCTAAGGGACTGTTCGTTTTTTATTTAAGGGGCTACCGGAGGAGTTTTGAGATCTGTAGTCAAAAAAAGACGTGACCCTCCCTTCGCCAGCAATCATTTTTTCTATAACCCTCCAAAATGATAGTGAAAAAAGGCATGACCCTCCCCGATAATTTATTGATTACTTCTGTACTGGTTTGCGCTTGGCAAAGATGTTCAGATAGCCATTGTTTTTTTTTACAACCAAACGACTAAACTCCTGCTTTCTCATCTAACTAGGGCTGTAACGATAGACCAAACCTACAATTCGGTTCGAATCACGATTTTTGATTTTAGATTTGAAAGAAATCATGTTTTCGGTGCTGATGCAGTGGTGACGCGTTCATGTACATGCAAAGGTGGCGCTGCCAATAAAGTATCTAAAAGCTGCCACAAAGAACCGGCAAAAGTAATGATTATGAATATGTCAAATATAGCAAGGAGACATTTTAATTGTTTATTAATAAACAAGTGTTTGTCAGTGTCGGCTGCAAAGATGAAGTTGGCGATGTTGACTCGCGATCTTCAGTAGAGAGAAATGCACATTTCATACGGATTACATAAGCAGAGAGTCTGATTTCTTTTGTTTTGAATTGTTCTGTTAAAAAGTAGACATTTCAAGTTTTCTATATATTTCTCAGGCCTGTGAGGCAAGTACCTTATACGCTGTGTTTCGGTTCATTTATTAGACGAGAGTCCAGTTCACGCGCCGGCGCCTCCGTGTCATGATGATCTATTTTCTACTATATTTACTTCTTATTTATTAAATCCAGGCACTTGGTTGATGAAACAGTGATTAAAATTAAGATACAATTAATAAAAAAACGAAATTCACTTTAAAGAAAGTTTTAAAGTCACTTTCAGAGCGGTCATGTTGGTAACATTGTTTTTTTCTCATAAATGCGAACACGAAAAATTAAATAAAAATAATATTTTAAGTTCTGTGGAGGCCGACCCTCATCCGGTGGGTAGCATTACTTTTGTTTTGTGCAGTGTAGTTCATAGAATTACTAAAACATATTTTGCCACAGGTCTAAAAGTTAAAGATTTTTTGTGTCACGTCACGTGTGTATTTCCCTCATCCATCCATCCATCCATCCATCATCCATCCATCCTCAACCGCTTATCCGAAGTCGGGTCGCGGGGGCAGCTGCTCCAGCAGGGGGTCCCAAACTTCCCTATCCCGAGCCACATTAACCAGCTCTGACTGGGGGACTCCGAGGCGTTCCCAGGCCAGTGTGGAGATGTAATCTCTCCACCTAATCCTGGGTCTTCCCCGAGGCCTCCTCCCAGCTGTTTGTGCCTGAAACACCTCCCTAGGGAGGCGGCCAGGGGGCATCCTTACCAGATGCCCAAACCACCTCAACTGACTCCTTTCGACGCAAAGGAGCAGCGGCTCTACTCCGAGCTCCTCACGGATGACTGAGCTCCTCACCCTATCTCTAAGGGAGAAGCCCGCCACCCTTCTGAGGAAGCCCATTTCGGCCGCTTGTACTCGCGACCTACTTCTTTCGGTCATGACCCAGCCTTCATGACCATAGGTGAGAGTAGGAACAAAAACTGACCGGTAGATCGAGAGCTTTGCCTTCCGGCTCTCTTTTCATGACAACGGTGCGATAGAGCGAGTGCAATACCGCCCCCACTGCCCCGATTCTCCGGCCAACCTCCCGCTCCATTGTCCCCTCACTCGTGAACAAGACCCCGAGGTACTTGAACCCCTTCACTTGGGGCAAAACCTCATATTATTTCCCCTTATTTCCCTCACATTAAATATAAAACGCATGTGTATATTAAATGCATTTTCTGAGAATTTATATTTCAAGTTTTGACTGCAAATGTCACGTCCATAACGCTGGAATTGCCCAATTTTAAAGAATTTATCCTCAACTAGTTTTTTGGCGTAGGTCTACGTATTTTATTATATTAACTTCTACTAATAGTTATTTAAAAATGTGGTAGCCCTACATCTAACACATCGCACTCCACTGTTATGGTGGCAATTTCAGTAGATTTACTCACTAACATTGTTGTGGAAACACAATAAGAATGGAAACTAAAATATGGCAGTATCGTGCTACAGCGCACACATCAGCTACAGTTCTGGGTCCTCAGTCCCAATACTATAAAACTCGACGTAGCCTACGTTCACTTCACATGTTAATGCAGCGGTAGAGTTACACTCACAGGACACTGCACTTATTCGCAATCACAAAAGTTCATTATTTGCTCGTGCTTTAAAGCTTTGGCGGGTAAACCTTTCATTGGCGTTCTGATCTGACATGATCGCACTTTTTCTATTAACAAAATATTCGAGAGTGGAGATTGGGTTCATATCTGTTTAAAATCATTATATTCAGCACATTTGTATCATATTTGTATGATTCTATTCACTATTCTCGACAAAATTGATAAAAATAAATATTAAATAAAAAAAAACTTGTTGTTAACAATTGGTGGTGTTGGGGGTACTCGGAAGATCTATAATGTCTCAGGGGTACATGCCTGTTAAAAGTTTGGGAACCACTGCTCTAAAGCTATCGTGAGACTTTTGAACACTTGGAATACAGGGCACGAGTCATGTAGACTACTTTTATGGAGCTTTTTGTGCATTGACAGCTGCTGGTCACTGTGTTCATTGATTATATGCAAAAGAGCAGCGTGAACATTCTGCCAAACATCTCCTTTTGTTCCACAGAAGAAATGAAGTAATCAGGGTTTGGAGCATCACGGGGGAGAGGGATTGAACAAAATGTCATTTTTGGGTTAACTATTATTTTAAATATAGTAGTGCGTGTGCGTGTGAGAGAGTGACTGTGTGAGTTTGTGTATGTGAGTGTGTGCGTGCATGTATATGTGTGTGCGCATGTATGTGTCAGCGTGTATATGTGCGTGAGTGTGCGTGTATATGTGTGTGTTAGTGAGTGTGTGTGTGTGTGTGTTAGTGAGTGTGCGTGTATATGTGTGTGTTAGTGAGTGTGTGTGTGTGTGTTAGTGTGCGTGTTTTTGTGATTTACGAGGACAATTTTGTAAGTTACAAATTAGTAATTACAAGGGTATTATGCTATAAATGTGATTTATGAGGACATTTCTAGTGTCCCCATAATTCAAATCGCTTAAAAATCATACTAAACAATGTTTTATTGAAAATGTAAAAATGCAGAATGTTTTCTGTGAGGGTTAGGTTTAGGGGTAGGGTTAGGTTTAGGGGATAGAATATAAAGTTTATACAGTATAAAAGTCATTATGTCTATGGAAAGTCCTCATAATGATAGGTAGACCAATATGTGTGTGTGTGTGTGTGTGAGAGAGCGTGTGTATGTGAGTGTGTGTGTGTGTGTGTTAGTGAGTGTGTGTGTATGTGAGTGTGTGTGTGTGTGTGTGTTAGTGAGTGTGTGTGTGCGCGTGTGTGTGTGTGAGAGTGATATTGTGAGAGTATGTGTGTGAGAGAGTGTGTATATGTATGTGTGTCAGATAATGAATGGTGTGTGTGTGTATATGTGAGTGTGTGCATGTATATGTGTATGAGAGAGATTGTGAGAGTTTGTGTGTGTGTGTGTCAGTGTGTATATGTGTGTGAGTATGTTAGTGAGTGTGCATGTATGTGTGAGATTGTGAGAGTATGTGTGTGTGAGTTTGTGTATGTGAGTGTGTATATGTGTGTGTGCGCGCGTGTATGAGTGAGTGTGTGAGAGTATGTTAGTGAGTGTGCATGTATGTGTGTGTGCGCGCGTGTATGAGTGAGTGTGTATGTTTGTGTATGTGAGTGTGTATATGTGTGTGCGCGCGTGTATGAGTGAGCGTGTGAGAGTATGTTAGTGAGTGTGCATGTATGTGTGTGCGCGCGCGTGTATGAGTGAGTGTGTATGTTTGTGTATGTGAGTGTGTATGTGTGTGTGCGCGCGTGTATGAGTGAGTGTGTATGTTTGTGTATGTGAGTGTGTATGTGTGTGTGTAGCGTGTATGAGTGAGCGTGTGAGAGTATGTTAGTGAGTGTGCATGTATGTGTGTGCGCGCGCGTATGAGTGAGTGTGTATGTTTGTGTATGTGAGTGTATATGTGTGTGTGCGCGCGCGTATGAGTGAGTGTGTATGTTTGTGTATGTGAGTGTATATTTGTGTGCGCGCGCGTGTATGAGTGAGTGTGTATGTTTGTGTATGTGAGTGTGTATATGTGTGTGTGCGCGCGCGTATGAGTGAGTGTGTATGTTTGTGTATGTGAGTGTGTATGTGTGTGTAGGCCAGTGTATGAGTGAGTGTGTATGTTTGTGTATGTGAGTGTATATGTGTGTGCGCGCGCGTGTATGACTGAGTGTGTGAGAGTATGTTAGTGAGTGTGCTTGTATGTGTGAGGCTGTATGAGTGAGTGTGTGTATGTTTGTGTATGTGAGTGTGTATATGTGTGTGTGCGTGTATGAGTGAGTGTGAGAGTATGTTAGTGAGTGTGCATGTATGTGTGAGATTGTGAGTGTATGAGTGAGTGTGTATGTTTGTGTATGTGAGTGTGTATGTGTGTGCTGTATGAGTGAGTGTGAGAGTATGTTAGTGAGTGTGCATGTATGTGTGTGTGCGCGCGTGTATGAGTGAGTGTGTATGTTTGTGTATGTGAGTGTGTATGTGTGTGTGCGCGCGTGTATGAGTGAGTGTGTATGTTTGTGTATGTGAGTGTGTATGTGTGTGCGCGCGTGTATGAGTGAGTGTGTGAGAGTATGTTAGTGAGTGTGCATGTATGTGTGTGTCGCGCGTGTATGAGTGAGTGTGTATGTTTGTGTATGTGAGTGTGTATATGTGTGTGTGCGCGCGTGTATGAGTGAGTGTGTATGTATGTGTATGTGAGTGTGTATATGTGTGTGTGCGCGCGTGTATGAGTGAGTGTGTGAGAGTATGTTAGTGAGTGTGCATGTATGTGTGTGTGCGCGCGTGTATGAGTGAGTGTGTATGTTTGTGTATGTGAGTGTGTATATGTGTGTGTAGCTGTATGAGTGAGTGTGTATGTATGTGTATGTGAGTGTGTATGTGTGTGTGAGCATGTATGAGTGAGTGTGTGAGAGTATGTTAGTGAGTGTGCATGTATGTGTGTGTCTGTAGCGTATGAGTGAGTGTGTATGTTTGTGTATGTGAGTGTGTATATGTGTGTGTGCTGTAGCGTATGAGTGAGCGTGTGAGAGTATGTTAGTGAGTGTGCATGTATGTGTGTGGCGTGTATGAGTGAGTGTGTATGTTTGTGTATGTGAGTGTGTATATGTGTGTGTGCGTGTATGAGTGAGTGTGTATGTTTGTGTATGTGAGTGTGTATATGTGTGTGCGCGCGCGTGTATGAGTGAGTGTGTATGTGAGTGTGTATATGTGTGTGCGCGCGCGTGTATGAGTGAGTGTGTATGTTTGTGTATGTGAGTGTGTATATGTGTGTGTGCGCGCGTGTATGAGTGAGCGTGTGAGAGTATGTTAGTGTGCATGTATGTGTGTGCGCGCGCGTGTATGAGTGAGTGTGTATGTTTGTGTATGTGAGTGTGTATGTGTGTGCGCGCGCGTGTATGAGTGAGTGTGTATGTTTGTGTATGTGAGTGTGTATATGTGTGCGCGCGTGTATGAGTGAGCGTGTGAGAGTATGTTAGTGAGTGTGCATGTATGTGTGTGCGCGCGCGTGTATGAGTGAGTGTGTATGTTTGTGTATTTGAGTGTGTATATGTGTGTGCGCGCGCGTGTATGAGTGAGTGTGTATGTTTGTGTATGTGAGTGTGTATGTGTGTGCGCGCGCGTGTATGAGTGAGTGTGTATGTTTGTGTATGTGAGTGTGTATATGTGTGCGCGCGTGTATGAGTGAGCGTGTGAGAGTATGTTAGTGAGTGTGCATGTATGTGTGTGCGCGCGCGTGTATGAGTGTGTATGTTTGTGTATGTGAGTGTGTATGTGTGTGCGCGCGTGTATGAGTGTGTATGTTTGTGTATGTGAGTGTGTATGTGTGTGCGCGCGCGTGTATGAGTGTGTATGTTTGTGTATGTGAGTGTGTGTATGTGTCACGTGTATGAGTGTGTATGTTTGTGTATGTGAGTGTGTATGTGTGTGCTGTAGTGTGTAGTGAGTGTGTGAGAGTATGTTAGTGAGTGTGCATGTATGTGTGTGCATGTGCATGTATGAGTAGTGTGTATGTTTGTGTATGTGAGTGTGTATATGTGTGTAGCAGTGTATGAGTGAGTGTGTATGTTTGTGTATGTGAGTGTATATGTGTGTGCGCGCGCGTGTATGAGTGAGTGTGTGAGAGTATGTTAGTGAGTGTGCTTGTATGTGTGTGCGCGCGCGTGTATGAGTGAGTGTGTATGTTTGTGTATGTGAGTGTGTATGTGTGTGCGCGCGTGTATGAGTGAGTGTGTGAGAGTATGTTAGTGAGTGTGCATGTATGTGTGTGCGCGCGCGTATGAGTGAGTGTGTATGTGTGTGTGCGCGCGCGTGTATGAGTGAGTGTGCATGTATGTGTGTGCGCGCGCGTATGAGTGAGTGTGTGAGTTTGTGTGTGTGTGCGCGCGTGTATGAGTAAGTGTGTGAGAGTATGTTAGTGAGTGTGCGAGTGTATGTTAGTGAGTGTGCATGTATGTGTGTGCGCGCGTGTATGAGTGAGTGTGTGAGTTTGTGTATGTGAGTGTGTATATGTGTGTGTGTGCGCGCGTGTATGAGTGAGTGTGTATGTTTGTGTATGTGAGTGTGTATGTGTGTGCGCGCGTGTATGAGTGAGTGTGTGAGAGTATGTTAGTGAGTGTGCATGTATGTGTGTGCGCGCGCGTATGAGTGAGTGTGTATGTGTGTGTGCGCGCGCGTGTATGAGTGAGTGTGCATGTATGTGTGTGCGCGCGCGTATGAGTGAGTGTGTGAGTTTGTGTGTGTGTGTGCGCGCGTGTATGAGTAAGTGTGTGAGAGTATGTTAGTGAGTGTGCGAGTGTATGTTAGTGAGTGTGCATGTATGTGTGTGCGGGCGCGTATGAGTGAGTGTGTGAGTTTGTGTATGTGAGTGTGTATATGTGTGTGTGTGCGCGCGCGCGTGTATGAGTGAGTGTGTGTGAGTTTGTGTGTGTGAGTTTGTGTATGTGAGTGTGTATATGTGTGCGCGCGCGTGTATGAGTGACTGTGCATGTATGTGTGTGCGCGCGCGTATGCGTGAGTGTGTGTATGTGAGTGTGTATATGTGTGTGTGCGCGCGCGTGTATGAGTTTGTGTATATGTGTATGCGCGCGCGTGTATGAGTGAGTGTGTGTGAGTATGTGTGCATGTATGTGTGCGCGCGCGCGTGTATGAGTGAGTTTATGTATGTGTGTGAGAGAGAGTGAGTGTGTGCATGTATATGTGAGAGAGTGAGTGTGTGTGTGCATGTATACATGTGTGTGAGAGAGATTGTGAGAGTTTGTGTATGTGAGTGAGTGTGCATGCATGTAAGTGTGTTCTGGCATTCCGCTCATCATCGTCTCTACGGGTCCCGTCAGGCCATAAACTGATGAGTGAAACTGTCTCTCTCTCTCTCTCTCTCGATGGGAATGTTATTGCTCAATAAGAGACACTTACACTTTATTACGAGATAATTACTGCGCATTAGCCATTGTTTAGAGTTTAAACATGACTCTAAAATCCCACTTAAGCCCATCGAGTCAGTGACGCCACATCACAGTGCTGCGGGGTTTAATTACGACACGCGTTCAAACAGCGACGTGCCACTCCAGAATAAATGAGTGCAATTAATTGCGCCCACTGTCGCGCTGATTTATTGTCAAATTAGCTGAAGAGAGAGAGAGAATATTCCCACTGATGACCTGCCACTGTGTGTCTTGTGTTTTCTGAGGTCTTGACTGATTTATTTTGATTTTCACATGATGTCAAGCAAAGAGGCACTGAGTTTGAAGCTAAGCCTTAAAATACATCCACAGGTGCACCTCCAATCAGAAGCTAATTGGCTAATTAAAGGCTTGACATCATTTTCTGGAATTTTCCAAGCTGCTTAAAGGCACAGATAACTTAATGTAAACTTCTGACCCGCTGGAATTGTGTTATAGTCAATTAAAAGTGAAACAATCGATCTGTAAACAAAAGGTTATCCTTAAAAAATCAAATAAAATAAAAGTCCACATATGTGGACAGCGAGACCAAGTTATGATATTTAAAATGACACCAAGCTATAGTAAGTAAAATAAAGGGGGTATGATGATTTTCTATAGGCACTGTCTGCACATACTTCATGTTTACATACATTTTCTTTTAAGTGTGTATCCTAAATAAAAGTACTTAAAAGTAATTAATACATTTACAAGAATTTAAAATGTAGTTACACTACTTTTTGAGTAAAATAAAAAGTAATTTGATTACTGTAACAAACCATGTAATCAGATTACACCGAGCACTACTAATCGGTCTGAAGAGTGAATATTTCACATTAAAATCAAGCGACAAAATATCCGTTGTAAAGGTTGTATTAGTTAACATTAATTAATATGAACTTACAATGAACAAATCATTAACCGCACTTATTAATCATGGTTAATTTCAACATGCATAAATACATTTTACTACTAAAAGTTGTAGCATATATATATATATATATATATATATATATATATATTAATATTAGTTACTGCTTTATGATCTAACATGAATAATCAATGGGAATATTTATAAATTAACATGATGATGAAAATCAATAAATGAATATATGCAGGAAAAAAATAATTTTCATGTATAGTAAATGAGGAACCAATGAGATTTTTATATGCATTGTGACATCATGTTCATGATACTATAATTATGCACATGTCATAAATAAATCTGGACTTTTCCCATTAATATTAATCCATTGAATAAACGACAGTTTGAGTCCGTCGCATTAAGCGGAGATGCATTTTTAAACGCATGTTCCCGAATAACCCTGTGACTGGAAACGCATTATTCTTCTGAAGATGACACGCCAGAACGACTGCCGCAATCACAACACCGCCAATCAATAATGAACACACACTACACACACTACACACACTACACACACTACACACACTACACACACGCACAACAGGTTCAGTTCAGAATGCATTTATTGGGATTACACAGTTTTAGAAAGTCATTTGTAAACGTTTGTCCATTCAAAAAGAATCAGTTGATAAAAGGTGGAATCGTGTCCGCCAACACAGCAGAATGATAATCATGTTCAATCTCGAGATATCTGTTCACAATCCTTCAGCACATGCTCAGGAGGAACCCCAACAGAAAGACGTTCACGTTGCCTCAGTTAGAAATATAAATCTGTGTCAAGACTTCCTTTACATATAGTACTATACATTTAATAAAATAGCTTTAATTATCAAAGGAGAGCAATGCATGCTATGGGTAAGACGAGAGAGTTGTAGACTTGTAGACAAACAGAAAGCGAGATATTCTGTAAGCGTTTTGCATAATTAGTCTGTTAGACGATTTAGTTCCCATCGTCATATTGATGAACAAAAGGAGGAGAGCAAAACATCCACACTAATCCAAGTCCACACTGTTCTCCTCCAGGTTCTAGCCTCCACAAATATAGAAGATAAACACAGAGCGGAGTCGCTGCTAATATTAGAAAACTACTGCATCAAATTCTGCCCAACACATCTGGATTTAGTTGAAATTGGAGCGTGCCGTGTTGGGAATGTTAACATGTTAACATGTCAGTTATTGGCGTGCACTACTGGTCATATTAAGACTTTGCGTTCTAGTAAACCATTTATAATAATCATTAATAAAAGGAAAACGGCCCATACGTCGAGTGTGTGGTCATGTGACCGAGCTGACAGGAGTTACGCAGGTCCGATGTGGTTTCGGCATTACCCGGTGTTCTTCGATTAATGGTCGTGGAATCCGGGCATGGGGAAGGGCGGGCGAAAGACTCCACGCGATGCCGCAGATCAGCGTCGCGCGCCACCGTCTCCGTATCTTCAAGCAGGAAACTCTTGAAATCTGCCAGTTTTTCTGAAGGAGGGAAATGTATATGTAATGTATAGACAGGGAAACATAAATTAAAGTATAACGCAATATGCATTATTCATTTTATATATATATATATATATATATATAAACCGTCTATCTTCCTAGACGGTTTGTCCAATACACACAAAATTTGGTACACAGAATCTAAAGACCCTCCTGACATAAAGTTGAGAAGAGAATTTTGAATCGTCAAAGCACTTTAGCGTTACAAGCCAATAAAATGTTTGAGCATGGCCCGTTTCCACTTATCGGCCTATCTTCCAAACGCAAAGTCGATTTTATCCCCCCAAAAAAGTTGGTAAACTTCGACTCCGACATTTTGTGGATACAAACGTTGAAATTTGGCATGCATTTTCTTCGTTGCAAGTGCAACAAAGTAATATATCCTCAAATATCAAATGGACATAACAAAAATGGCCGCCAACAGCCAATCAAATTTCAGCAGCTTATAACTTCAATTGCGAATGTCTGATCACTATGAAATTTGGCATATATCTACAGGGTATTGAGATGAGGCGGTGTACCAAATGTTGAGAGAATCGTCCACAAGGTCGCACTACAGCAAGCTAAATTACATTTTCGCGACTAACTTTAGAACCACAAGCTAGAATAAAACGTGTATTTCCTCTGTATCTCTTCTGTCCGTGAACTTACCAGAGCGGTTTTAAAACCCATTTTTAGCTCGTGAGACACTAGATAAGAACCGACTGTTCTATAGATAATCTGGCGGGATTCTTCATCTCATGTGAGGGTACATCATTTTAAATAGATTCATTAAAACTTCATTTCATGGGGTCTGGGTATCTCAGCGAGTATTGACACTGACTATCACACCTGGAGTCGTGAGTTTCAATTCAAGGCGTGCTGAGTGACTCCAGCCAGGTCTCCTTAGCAACCACATTGGCGCGGTTGCTATGGAGGATAGTCACATGGGGTAACCTCCTCGTGGTCGCTATAATGTGGTTCTCGCTCTCGGTGGGCCGTGTGGTGAGTGACTCCAGCCAGGTCTCCTTAGCAACCAAATTGGCCCGGTTGCTAGGGAGGGTAGTCACATGGGGTAACCTCCTCGTGGTCACTATAATGTGGTTCTCGCTCTCGGTAGGGCGTGTGGTGAGTTGTACGTGGATGCCACGGAGAATAGCGGGAAGCCTCCACACACGCTACGTCTCCACGGTAACGCACGCGCTCAACAAGTCACGTGATAAGATGCGCTGATTGACGGTCTCAGACGCGGAGGCAACTGAGATTAGACCTCCGCCACCCAGATTGAGGCGAGTCACTATGCCACCACGAGGACTTAAGAGCACATTGTGAATTGGGTGTTACAGATTGGGGAGAAAAGGTGAGAAAAAAAACAAAAACAAAAAAAGGTTCAAGGGTCAAATGATACACAGAGGCATGTTGCCTTTACTCACTGGTCTTCTTCTTAACATCCAGAGCAATCTTGAGGCCCTGATCGATGAAATCCACGACCTGCTCAAAGTCCGACTCCTTAAACTGGCGAGATGTGAGAGCAGGTGTACCTAAAACAACAGATGAGAAGATAAAACAAGAGAAGCAACACACGAAGAGTGAATCAGTCAGAGGGTTATTTTGTGTGTGTGTGTGTGTGTGTGTGTGTGTGTGTGTGTGTGTGTTACTCACCCAGTCTCAGTCCTCCGGGTGTAAGCGCGCTCTTGTCTCCAGGACAAGTGTTTTTGTTGGCTGTGATGGAAACCAGTTCTAGAACTCTCTCTGCACGTGCTCCATCCATCCCCTGAGGCCGCAGGTCCACCAGAACCAGATGATTATCAGTCCCACCTGAACACAAACACAACAGTCCATTTCATTCTACCATCAGTCAAAGCGAAAATATGCCGTTTGATGCCTCAAACGTTTTGCTGCTTTTATGTATAAAGTTACAATAATGAACAAACACAATATGCTTTAAATAATAACACAATTACAACATTGTTCTTGAGCCCCTAGGCTAATGATGCCAACAAAAGCTAATTAGTCACGGGTTGGCAAACCTGGCATCCAGTTAATGAAATGAGATTGTAGGTGTGGGTTAGAGCAACTTTGACTTATAAAAAGCACTCAAACATTTTGAGTTTGCTATTCACAAGAAGCATCTGCATAAAGAGATCTCAGAAGATCCACGATCAAGAATTGTTGCTTTGCATGAAGCTGGAAAGGGTTAAAGTTATCTGGAAGAGTTTAAATATTCATCTGTCCACAGTTAAACAAACTGTCTATAAATGGAGATGATTTAGTACTATAGGTACTCTGTCTAGAAGTGGCCGTTAGATATTCATCTGTCCACAGTTAGAAACGGTCTATAAATGGAGATGATTTAGTACTATAGGTACTCTCTCTAGAAGTGGTCGTTAGATATTCATCTGTCACAGTTAGACAAACTGTCTATAAATGGAGATGATTTAGTACTATAGGTACTCTCACTAGAAGTGGCCGTTAGATATTCATCTGTCCACAGTGAGACAAACTGTCTATAAATGGAGATGATTTAGTACTATAGGTACTCTCACTAGAAGTGGCCGTTAGATATTCATCTGTCCACAGTTAGAAACGGTCTATAAATGGAGATGATTTAGTACTATAGGTACTCTCTCTAGAAGTGGTCGTTAGATATTCATCTGTCACAGTTAGACAAACTGTCTATAAATGGAGATGATTTAGTACTATAGGTACTCTCACTAGAAGTGGCCGTTAGATATTCATCCGTCCACAGTTAGACAAACTGTCTATAAATGGAGATGATTTAGTACTATAGGTACTCTCTCTAGAAGTGGCCGTTAGATATTCATCTGTCACAGTTAGACAAACGGTCTATAAATGGAGATGATTTAGTACTATAGGTACTCTCACTAGAAGTGGCCGTTAGATATTCATCTGTCCACAGTGAGACAAACTGTCTATAAATGGAGATGATTTAGTACTATAGGTACTCTCACTAGAAGTGGCTGTTAGATATTCATCTGTCCACAGTGAGACAAACTGTCTATAAATGGAGATGATTTAGTACTATAGGTACTCTCTCTAGAAGTGGCCGTTAGATATTCATCTGTCCACAGTTAGACACACTGTCTATAAATGGAGATGATTTAGTACTATAGGTACTCTCTCTAGAAGTGGCCGTTAGATATTCATCTGTCACAGTTAAACAAACTGTCTATAAATGGAGATGATTTAGTACTATAGGTACTCTCACTAGAAGTGGCCGTTAGATATTCATCTGTCCACAGTTAGACACATTGTCTATAAATGGAGATGATTTAGTACTATAGGTACTCTCTCTAGAAGTGGCCGTTAGATATTCATCTGTCACAGTTAAACAAACTGTCTATAAATGGAGATGATTTAGTACTATAGGTACTCTCACTAGAAGTGGCCGTTAGATATTCATCTGTCCACAGTTAGACAAACTGTGTATAAATGGAGATGATTTAGTACTATAGGTACTCTCTCTAAAAGTGGCCGTTAGATATTCATCTGTCCACAGTTAGACAAACTGTGTATAAATGGAGATGATTTAGTACTATAGGTACTCTCTAGAAGTGGCCGTCCAGTCAAGATGACTCAAATGGGGCTTTTCCACTGCACGGTACAGCTCGCCACGACTTGCTTTTTGAAGGGGTTTCCACTGTGGATAGTACCTGGTACCTGATACTTTTAGTACCACCTCAGTCGAGGTTCCAAGCGAGCCGAGCCTAAATGAGACGTCAACACCCTTCATAATCACAGATTGGTCAGAGATAATCATCACTACCAGCGCCACTGGATTTCCAACAGGCGACATCAACCTGCTAGTTTTAAAGTTAGCAACAGCGATAGCAGTATCATTTGTTCACGACTTTCGAATTGTGAAAAAAATAAATGGCTATGCGCCAAACCACGCCATGGTCAATAAACGAGACGCAGACGGTCCACTCGTTAGCGATGAGCGAAAAAGTCCGAAAAATGCTGTGGAATGTCCTCAAGAGAGACACCAGACATCCTCAGAATATGTCTGAACTGAAGGAGTTCTGTAAGGAAGAATGATCAGAAATTCCTCTGAACCGGAAACACTTGATTGATGTTTTTGCTGCCAAAGGAGGATCGACCGGTTATTAAATCCAAGGGTTCACTTACTTTATCCACAGCACTGTGAATATTGAAGACATCCCATTAAACAAAGACATTAAAGATTATAATTGTGTGCGTGTTGTTAGCATTAGCACATTGTGTTTGTCTATAATAAGAGATTATGACCAATTAATGCATAAAAACAGCTAATTCCAAAGGGTTCACATACTTTTTCTTGCCACTGTAAACTTATTTTCCTGTCAAAATGCATTTAGTATTTAGTTCCTTTTTAGGAAGGAAAACGAACCAATATGCAACAATAATGCAGATTTGTTTTGTACAAAAAATTGAAATGTAATTCTCTACATTACTTTTGTACTCAAAAGTAATTAGATTACAGCAATGAATTACTTTCATTAAACATGTTTGCATCTGCTTTGGAGAGAAACAAGAACAGGATGAGATCGCAACAACAACATGTGCTGCGATATTCCGACGGCAGCCGTGTGGAGTTACGGCAGGCAGCTATTCAATTAGATCTGCATATGTCATCTCTGGACCGGTTACCGGGGCAACATGCTGCGGAGAAAAAAACTGCAACTGAGATTCACGGTTTGATTTCACACGCATCCACTTAAGGGCCGTTTGCACAGCACAAGTAATCGTATATAATAATAATCATAAATATCAACTGCACAAACGTGTTCAGATGTTTCAGAGCAACACTTATCTGGATAATAAAGTCATCAACAACACCGTTTGTTTTGAGCCGCGCGTGTGTGTGTGTGTGTGTGTGTGTGTGTGTGTATGCAGCACTGGACAAATGTTTGCTTGATTCACATCGTCTTCAATAAAAGTGATTTGGATTCACTTCTAAACGACTATTTGACATAAGAGAGCATTTCTTTAAATCTTTGCCATGTTATGAGAACATTAGAAACAGAATTAAACATTTGTGAGCTTTTCAAATAACCGAGTATGGGTAATAAACATCACAAACAATTATGAAACAGTGGAAAAGTTACTTTCTTAACCTGTTGTTGAACGCCCCCTTTTTGAGCACAAACCGTGAAAATAACCTGAACTGAAATGGTTGTATTTGCGGGACACTTTGGAGTTTGGACACAGCTGTAGTATCTTTTGAAAGGGACACTTTGGGCTTTTTCACATCCATCCATCTTCAACCGCTTATCTGAAGTCGGGTCACGGGGGCAGTAGCCCCAGCAGGGGGCGCCATACGTCCCTATCCAGAGCCACATTAACCAGCTCTGACTGGGGGACCCCGAGGCGTTCCCAGTCCAGTGTGGAGACGTAATCTCTCCACCTAATCCTGGGTCTTCCCCGATGCCTCCTCCCAGCTGGACGTGCCTGAAACACCTCCCTAGGGAGGCGGCCAGGGGGCATCCTTACCAGATGCCCAAACCACCTCAACTGACTCCTTTCAACGCAAAGGAGCAGCGGCTCTACTCCGAGCTCCTCACGGATGACTGAGCTCCTCACCCTATCTCTAAGGGAGAAGCCCGCCACCCTTCTGAGGAAGCCCATTTCGGCCGCTTGTACTCGTGACCTAGTTCTTTCGGTCATGACCCAGCCTTCATGACCATAGGTGAGGGTAGGAACGAAAACTGACCGGTAGATCGAGAGCTTTGCCTTCCGGCTCTCTTTTCATGACAACGGTGCGATAGAGCGAGTGCAATACCGCCCCCGCTGCCCCGATTCTCCGGCCAACCTCCCGCTCCATTGTCCCCTCACTCGTGAACAAGACCCTGAGGTACTTGAACCCCTTCACTTGGGGCAAAACCTCCTTCCTTTATTTCCCAAGTTTCACCATTAATATTTGTTGTTATTTATTAAAGTTAGAGAAGCTGAAGTTTATAATAATGGAAATATGTTGTGGTGAACATGTTTTTATAATCTAATAAAACAATAATAAAAGTGTCAAGATGCTCCAGAAATACAATGTCCTCAAAGTCACGAGTCTAAAGAAGTTTCGTTTCTAATCTGAAGATGATTTAATAATAAATGAGTTCCTGCAGCTTTAATCTCTGGAAGTGTTCAGAGTAAAATGAAGCTCCGCCTCTCAAGACGACACTAAATCTGACGGCACTGCTCGACTATTATGAATAAAACTACGCCACATTTTTATAAACAGACTTTGGAGACGGGCTGGTTTTGTTTATGAGACTCTAATATATCAGATCATATACAGTTTTACAACATGAACGCTGCTCAGATTGCAGTTTGATGAAGAACGATGACAAAGGCGAGATCTCATGTAAACAATGGAGAATATATCAATAATTCTCACATTTATCACTTTTATGGACAAAAAGTGCTCTTGGATGTTTTTAATGAACGCTTGTCATGGACGATTGACCCGAGTGTGTTGAACTGGATTCATCTGGCGATCGTGTTTTCATAATAAAAGTCCCGTTTTGATATCGCACGTTTTCATAATAAAAGTCCCGTTTTGATATCGCATGTTTTCATAATAAAAGTCCCGTTTTGATCTTGTATGTTTTCATAATAAAAGTCCCGTTTTGATATCGTACGTTTTCATAATAAAAGTCCCATTTTGATATAGCATGTTTTCATAATAAAAGTCCCATTTTGATATAGCATGTTTTCATAATAAAAGTCCCATTTTGATATAGCATGTTTTCATAATAAAAGTCCCATTTTGATATAGCATGTTTTCATAATAAAAGTCCCGTTTTGATATTGTATGTTTTCATAATAAAAGTCCCGTTTTGATATCGCATGTTTTCATAATAAAAGTCCCATTTTGATATAGCATGTTTTCATAATAAAAGTCCCATTTTGATATAGCATGTTTTCATAATAAAAGTCCCATTTTGATATAGCATGTTTTCATAATAAAAGTCCCGTTTTGATATCGCATGTTTTCATAATAAAAGTCCCGTTTTGATATAGCATGTTTTCATAATAAAAGTCCCATTTTGATATAGCATGTTTTCATAATAAAAGTCCCATTTTGATATAGCATGTTTTCATAATAAAAGTCCCATTTTGATATAGCATGTTTTCATAATAAAAGTCCCGTTTTGATATCGCACGTTTTCACAATAAAAGTCCCGTTTTGATATTGTATGTTTTCATCATAAAAGTCCCGTTTTGATAGAGCATGTTTTCATTTGTACTCCTGCAGAAATAACTCAATTACTGTTTCTGGAGGATTACTATTGTGAAACAGAGATCGGATATCAATGTTGAACCCTAAATTACATTTATAGACAGTAAATTATATATTAAATGTAAGCAGAGTGACGTCACCGGCGTGTGCGAGCGATTGCGTATCAACAGTTTAACAGAGACATCATAAAGACCGCATCACTCCTTAAAATCAGGGTTTTAAATCAGAGAGTAAATTTATTGTATACAATAATTATATATTTCGGTCTATATTTACTTTCACCTGGAGCTTATATTGTAACGCAGCGGTGAATTGTTCAACATGTTGCAAAAGGCTGTATTATATATATAAGTATCGTAGGCAACAATTGTAACAGTAAACATACAATGCACGGCGACCCCTCGGCACTGAGGGGAAAATAAACTTTACGCTGAAACTTAGCTCGGTGCCACAAAGTTATTAATCTGAAATAATGTTAAACATTGTAACCATCACCACCTCTTTGTGACCTGAACTTGTTAAACGTTAAATCGTTGTGACACATGCGCTAAAAACAACCTAGACACAGCACAACGAGCCTATCGTGGGTGTCTCTACGTGCATTTTTGAGACTTTAAGTTATTTTTAAGTTGTGCCAGTGCGCCGGGCCCGCGTGAGAAACTAAAAGAAACAGCGAGACACGGTGCAGCAGTCAAGTACGTTCATTCAGCGCGTGTGCACGTAGGAAAACTATGGAAAAACAGAGCAGGCACGTGCAAAAACGTGCCTGCTGACGTTTAGAGGCAAACCCGAACCCGGTTTGCCTCTAACGTGAACCGATCTAAGAGCGCTGACAACAGCGTATTCACACGCGTAATCAGAACATCATGTCACCACTCAAGCGGTTTTGCAGAGCTTTCCATCTGGGGCGGGGCCAACCCGACGACCGGCGTCCCAATCGCATGGTTTGCGGTTGTTAAAACCGCTACTGCCAGCCACTTCATTAGGAACACCTGTACTCATACGTGTGATTATCTAATCAGCCAATCAATCAGCCGATCCAGGGGCAATTTGGGTATGATCAGTGCATTTTCCAGCATGATGTTAAATGGTAAATGGTCTGCACTTATATAGCCTTAACGGTATTCAAAGCGCTTTACACTGACTCATTCACCCATTCACACACACATTCATACACCAATGGCAGTAAAGACTGCAGAGTTCAGCTCACCTGAAGAACACGCCCGAGTGTCATTACAAAAAAAGATGTTGAGTGTATAAACGCACCAGACACGAGTGTGAATCCCCTCTTCAGCAGCGCGTCAGCCATCGCCTTCGAGTTCTTCAGCACCTGAGCGATGTACTCACGAAACATGGGCATCGTGGCCTGAGCAGAGAACAACAATCATCCACAACCAGAAACGAGATCCCATGAGTCTCGGAGGTTAGAATAGAATTATGAGGCTTTCATTATATAACTACTTTTCCTCCACAATCTGTAAAGCTCAATTCCCAATGCGCTGCAAGTCCTCGTGGTGGCGTAGTGACTCGCCTCAATCCGGCTGGCGGAGGACGAATCTCAGTTGCCTCCGCGTCTGAGACCGTCAATCCGCGCATCTTATCACATGACTTGTTGAGCGTGTTACCGTGGAGACGTAGTGCATGTGGAGGCTTCACGCTATTCTCCGCAACATCCACACACAACTCACCACACGCCCCACCGAGAGCGAGAACCACATTATAGCGACCACGAGGAGGTTACCCCATGTGACTCTACCCTCCCTAGCAACCGGGCCAATTTGGTTGCCCCATGTGACTCTACCCTCCCTAGCAACCGGGCCAATTTGGTTACCCCATGTGGTTCTACCCTCCCTAGCAACCATGCCAATTTGGTTGCCCCATGTGACTCTACCCTCCCTAGCAACCGGGCCAATTTGGTTGCCCCATGTGACTCTACCCTCCCTAGCAACCGGGCCAATTTGGTTACCCCATGTGGCTCTACCCTCCCTAGCAACCATGCCAATTTGGTTGCCCCATGTGACTCTACCCTCCCTAGCAACCGGGCCAATTTGGTTACCCCATGTGGTTCTACCCTCCCTAGCAACCATGCCAATTTGGTTGCCCCATGTGACTCTACCCTCCCTAGCAACCGGGCCAATTTGGTTACCCCATGTGGTTCTACCCTCCCTAGCAACCATGCCAATTTGGTTGCCCCATGTGACTCTACCCTCCCTAGCAACCGGGCCAATTTGGCTACCCCATGTGACTCTACCCTCCCTAGCAACCGGGCCAATTTGGCTACCCCATGTGACTCTACCCTCCCTAGCAACCGGGCCAATTTGGTTACCCCATGTGACTCTACCCTCCCTAGCAACCGGGCCAATTTGGTTGCCCCATGTGACTCTACCCTCCCTAGCAACCGGGCCAATTTGGCTACCCCATATGACTCTACCCTCCCTAGCAACCGGGCCAATTTGGTTACCCCATGTGACTCTACCCTCCCTAGCAACCGGGCCAATTTGGTTGCCCCATGTGACTCTACCCTCCCTAGCAACCGGGCCAATTTGGCTACCCCATGTGACTCTACCCTCCCTAGCAACCATGCCAATTTGGTTGCCCCATGTGACTCTACCCTCCCTAGCAACCGGGCCAATTTGGTTACCCCATGTGACTCTACCCTCCCTAGCAACCGGGCCAATTTGGCTACCCCATGTGACTCTACCCTCCCTAGCAACCATGCCAATTTGGTTACCCCATGTGACTCACCCTCCCTAGCAACCGGGCCAATTTGGTTGCTAAGGAGACCTGACTGGAGTCACTCAGCACGCCCTGGATTCAAACTCACGACTCCAGGTGTGATAGTCAGCGGCAATACTCGCTGAGATGCCCAGACCCCTGAAATAAGGTTTCTAAAACATGCATCTATCCAGTGACAACTTGCCCCACGTTAGGGCTAAGCGGTGTCATTTAAAGGGGCAAGATGAACCAGTAAGACTTCACAATGAGGGTGTATTTTTTCAGCATGCATTAATCTTGGTTAATGTTCATTTCAACATAACCAATGAATTGTAGCAATTTACTAAACATTAAATAACATGAATAAATGCTACGAACAACGATCTCTAATGCATGAACTAATGTAAACAAACACAACTGAAGTGTTACTGATGAATCATTGTAATGGTTTATGTACACATGCATATATCATAACACTCGAAATGGACAGAAGTTGTACCTGTTTGAGGGCCACGGCGACGCCGGCGATGGCGTGATTGTGCGGACCGCCCTGAAGCGAAGGGAACACGGAGAAGTTAACCTTCTCCTCCAGGTCGTACAAGACCTCCTTGCCTTTCTTGTCCACTGATCGCACGCCCTTACGGTAGAAGATAAGCCCCGCCCTGGGGAGGAGCCAAAACATTAACTCCGTGATGTACAATAACATTACTAATCTCCTGTGGTGCAGGATAAGCATGGATATCGGTGCATGACACGTACCTGGCTCCTCGCAATGATTTGTGCGTGGTTGTTGTGACGAGGTCGGCGTGTTGAAACGGCGAGGAGCGGCTTTACCGGCCACCAGACCGCTGATGTGAGCCATATCAGCCAGCATGTATGCGTTCACTTCGCCACACAACTAAGACAGAGAGAGAATGTGAGGGGTAGCGAGAGGTAATGAAAGAGTGTTGAGTAGATTATTAAAAGCGTTTAAGAGGCTCAAATCGTCTGCGCTCGCAGTAAATATCACAAAGCGTTCTTGTTATCATCCCATCTCAGAATGACCTGATGAGCTCCACTCGCCTCTAGAGGAACGAGACCCAGATACGCAAGCGGCGCACAACATACTTACTTGAGAATGATGCCACAGCTTGAGGGGGTAAAAATAATTGAGCTGATTATACACTGATAATGTGATGCACACTAAAACACTCAATGTGTGTGTGTGTGTGTGTGTGTGTGTGTGTGTGTGTGTGTGTGTGTGTGCTTACAGAGCTGTAGTTTGGGGGCAAACCGTCTCCTGAAGTGAGCTAAATCTGAGTAAATGTCCCATTTGGGACATTTGGGGACATTCTCAATTGGAAACACAATATATAAACAAAGCACAAATGTACTTTATCTAAAAATGAGTTCTACAGTTGAAGTCAACAAACACATTTAAACTCAGTTTTTCACAATTCCTGACATTTAATGTTAGAAAACATTCCCTGTCTGAGGTCAGTTCGGATCACTACTTTATTTTAAGAATGTGAAATGTCAGAATAATAGTCGAGAGAATGATTTATTTCAGCTTTTATTTCTTTCATCACATTCCCAGTGGGTCAGAAGTTCAAGTTCAAGTTCTTTTATTTATATCGCACATTTAAAAACAGCATCAAGGCTGATCAAAGTGCTGAACAACACAAGATTATAAAACACACAGCGATTCAAGACATTACATACTATTAAAAGCCAGAGAAAAGAGATTTAAAAACAGATAATGAAGGTGAAAATCTGATACTGATAGGCAAAGTATTCCCTAAAATAGGACCCACAACCGAAAAGGCTCTCCTCTCCTATCCTCTCCTCTCCCCTCCCCTCCCCTCCTCTCCGCTTCAGCCTCGAGCGTGGACAGAGGAGATATTGATCACCGGATCTCAGACTTCTAGAGTTGTAGTAAGATTGTAATAAATCTGACAGGTAACTGGGAGCTTGGTTGTGTAACGACTTATAAACAAGAGAATTTTTAAATCAATTCTAGCTTGAACATGCAGCCAGTGAACTGATCTTAAAATGGGGTTGACATGATCGTACTTCCGACCTCCTTTGAGAAATAAAGCAATAGGTGTTGCATGCCCTCGCAATAGTTTGCAATCGCTGTAGCGTGCCCTCGCAATAGGTGTTGCGTGCCCTCGCAATAGTTTGCAATAGGTGTTGCGTGCCCTCGCAGTAGATGTTGCATGCCCTCGCACTAGTTTGCAATCGGTGTAGCGTGCCCTCGCAATAGGTGTTGCGTGCCCTTGCAATAGTTTGCAATCGGTGTAGCGTGCCCTCGCAATAGGGGTTGCGTGCCCTCGCAATAGATGTTGCATGCCCTCGCAATAGTTTGCAATAGGTGTTGCGTGCCCTTGCAATAGATGTTGCATGCCCTTGCAATAGTTTGCAATCGGTGTAGCGTGCCCTCGCAATAGGTGTTGCGTGCCCTTGCAATAGTTTGCAATCGGTGTAGCGTGCCCTCGCAATAGGTGTTGCGTGCCCTCGCAATAGATGTTGCATGCCCTCGCAATAGTTTGCCATAGGTGTTGCGTGCCCTTGCAATAGATGTTGCATGCCCTTGCAATAGTTTGCAATCGGTGTAGCGTGCCCTCGCAATAGGTGTTGCGTGCCCTCGCAATAGATGTTGCATGCCCTCGCAATAGTTTGCAATAGGTGTTGCGTGCCCTCGCAATAGATGTTGCATGCCCTCGCAATAGATGTTGCATGCCCTCGCAATAGTTTGCAATAGATGTTGCATGCCCTCGCACTAGTTTGCAATCGGTGTAGCGTGCCCTCGCAATAGGTGTTGCGTGCCCTTGCAATAGTTTGCAATCGGTGAAGCGTGCCCTCGCAATAGGGGTTGCGTGCCCTCGCAATAGTTTGCAATCGGTGTAGCGTGCCCTCGCAATAGGTGCAGAGTGCCCTCGCAATAGTTTGCAAAAGGTGTAGATTGCCCCGCAATAGGTGCAGCGTGCCCTCGCAATAGTTTGCAATAGGTGTAGCGTGCCCTCGCGATGGCTGTTGCGTGCCCTCGCAATAGTTTGCAATAGGTGCAGCGTGCCCTCGCAATAGTTTGCAATAGGTGTAGCATGCCCTCGCAATAGTTTGCAATGGGTGTTGCGTGCCCTTGCAATAGGTGTAGATTGCCCTCGCAGTAGGTGTTGCGTGCTCACAATAGTTTGCAATCGGTGTAACGTGCGCTCGAAATAGTTTGCAATAGGTGCAGC
>NC_068282.1:959032-994032 GCF_025860055.1 Xyrauchen texanus
TGCCGGATCCAGATCAAACGCCTCCAGCGCTCGTTTCTGACACAACAACTCGATCTGATCGACCACTTCAGCGCCACCGTAATACCTGAAAACACACGGGGATTTGGGATTTTTGCTAAAATACATGTTTTGAAACTATAATCGTAACACATAAACATCACACATGCTAGCATCTGATAGACTAAGTCAACCTGTGAGATGTAAACAATCGTTCAAACTCATGTCATGTGTAGTCAGTAAAGGCGGTTTCTTTAATTATGTTATAATCTCATCCAGCTAGAAAGGCATCCGCACCGCTAAAATCTCCCGGATGCTGAGAGGTTGATCCATGCCTTTGTCTCCTCCAGGTTGGACTATTGTAATGCCCTCCTCGTCGGGATCCCTGGCAGAAGCCTGTAAAAGCTCCAGCATATTCAGAACTGCGCTGCACGGGTCCTGACGAGGAGGCGCAAATACGATCATATCACACCTGTCCTGAAATTCTTACACTGGCTGCCCATCCAACACAGAATTCAGTACAAAATCTCCTTCCCCATCAGTGCATACATGGAACTGCCCCTGCCTACCTCACTGAACTTCTCACACCACACGAAACCTCCGCTCCTCTACCTCTACCTACTGCCTGTACCAACCAAGGACTAAACTCTTCTCTATGGGAGACAGGGCCTTTCAGGCAGTCGCCCCACGGCTCTGGAACGCCCTCCCAGAGACCCTAAGGGTTCCACAAACTGTGGAGGTTTTTAAGAAGGGCCTAAAGACATTTTTATTTCAAAAGGCCTTTTAACTTTCATGATTTTATTTTTATCTTTCTGGTGTTTTATTGCTATTTATTGATTTTGTGTTATTTCTCCTGGAACTGTGTTTAAATTCTTTGTTACTGTAGCACTTTGAGATTTAGTTGAAATGTAAAGTGCATTATAAATAAAATGTATTATTATTATTATTATTATTATTATAATAAAAGGATGATTTAGACACTTAACAGCTAAAAACAAACACACATTTTAACTGAATAATTCATGCAAGTGTTTTTGCAAATAAACGAGCTTCACATTCGAATACCAGAGCGTGCTGAGTGACTCCAGTCTGGTCTCCTTAGCAACTAAATTGGCCCGGTTGCTAGGGACGGTAGGGTCACATTAGGTAACCAAATTGGCCTGGTTGCTAGGGAGGTTAGAGTCACATGGGGTAACCAAATTGGCCCGGTTGCTAGGGAGGTTAGAGTCACATGGGGTAACCAAATTGGCCCGGTTGCTAGGGACGGTAGGGTCACGTTAGGTAACCAAATTGGCCTGGTTGCTAGGGAGGTTAGAGTCACATGGGGTAACCAAATTGGCCTGGTTGCTAGGGAGGTTAGAGTCACATGGGGTAACCAAATTGGCCCGGTTGCTAGGGAGGGTAGGGTCACGTGGGGTAACCAAATTGGCCCGGTTGCTAGGGAGGGTAGAGTCACATGGGGTAACCAAATTGGCCCGGTTGCTAGGGAGGGTAGAGTCACATGGGGTAACCAAATTGGCCCGGTTGCTAGGGAGGGTAGGGTCACGTGGGGTAACCAAATTGGCCCGGTTGCTAGGGAGGGTAGAGTCATATGGGGTAATCAAATTGGCCCGGTTGCTAGGGAGGGTAGAGTCACATGGGGTAACCAAATTGGCCCGGTTGCTAGGGTCACGTGGGGTAACCGAATTGGCCCGGTTGCTAGGGAGAGTAGGGTCACATGGGGTAACCAAAATGGCCCGGTTGCTAGGGAGGGTAGGGTCATATGGGGTAACCAAATTGGCCCGGTTGCTAGGGAGGGTAGAGACACATGCGGTAACCTCCTCGTGTTCGCTATAATGTGGTTCTCGCTCTCGGTGGGGCGTGTGGTGAGTTGTGTGCATGTATGCGGCGGAGAATAGCGTGAAGCCTCCACACGCGCTACGTCTCCGTGGTAATGCCCTCAACAAGTCACATGATAAGATGTGCGGATAACCGGGAATATACCTTGAATATAAAGTACGATCAACAAATAGTGATACAGTTACACACCTTTTTCCTGGGTAACCCTCAGAGTACTTGTTGTTGAGGCAGGAGCCCTGAGCTTCAAGAGCTGCTCGACTGCAGAAATTCTGTCAAGATAAAAACACACACACACACACACACACACACACACACACACACACACACACACACTAAACACTTTAACTAGCGCAAGTGCACTTTTAACAAGCTTGTTAAAGTGTCAAATTGCGCAGGAGCTCAACTGACAGAGCGCTGCACTTGTGATGTAAAGGAGCGGGTACGAGTCCCGAAGAGCACGCGAGTCCACATGTGAGCCCAAAGTGTCATAAAAGCAACACAAAATTATGCTTTTGTGTTTTTCATCTCACATTTGCTTTTTCTGACACTCTCGGTTAGGTTTAGGGTTAACGTAGGGAGGTCAAGTCACGTCATATTTATTTTCACAACACATAATATCAAAGCAGCTGTACAGAAAATTATGCTTTAACAGAAAAAGAAGCTGTAATATCAGAGGAGGTTGGTTTTGTTTATTTCAAACTCACGCGCAGTAACACGCTGAAGTGGCGCTTCATTATCGCGCAGTAACGTGGCGCTTCACTAGCGCGCTGTAACGCGCTGACGCGGCGCTTCACTAGCGCGCTGTAACGCGGCGCTTCACTAGCGCGCTGTAACGCGGCGCTTCACTAGCGCGCTGTAACGCGCTGTAACGCGGCGCTTCACTAGCGCGCTGTAACGCGCTGACGCGGCGCTTCACTAGCGCGCTGTAACGCGCTGACGCGGCGCTTCACTAGCGCGCTGTAACGCGCTGACGCGGCGCTTCACTAGCGCGCTGTAACGCGCTGACGCGGCGCTTCACTAGCGCGCTGTAACGCGCTGACGCGGCGCTTCATTATCGTGCACACATTGCACCATTTTATTCCATCTTTATTTTAATAAAATTGTTGTTTATTCTATTTGAACTGTTGTTTTTTTACTCCGTTCACATCATTTATCACAGTAATGCAAATGCTCCGGCAATACAGATGTACAGTGTTTGAAATGTTGATAAACCCCCCTTTAAATAGAAATTAAGAACAAGATGAAGCAAAAGAGAGAATCTGAGACATGAAAGAAATGATTCTGGCTGTGTGTGTGTGTGTGTGTGTGTGTGTGTGTGTGTGTGTGTGTGTGTGTGTATGTGTGCGTGCGTGTGTGTGGGTCTCTGTTCATGTGCCAGCACAGTAAGGCCATCCAAATGTGAAACAGCCTCTAAAATGTGACCAGAAAAACAGATAAATGCATGTACATGAATGCATATTTTTGCTAAAAATCTTTGGGTTTTCACAGTTGTGATGCTCAACAGCCCTCATGACCATGTCAAGTCACTTTAACATCAAAACGCAAAGATACCAAAATAAAAGTTTGCATACTCTTATTTCATTGGACCACCTTGTGCATTGATTACGGCATGCATTCATCATGGCATTGTATCGATAATGAAGCACCGCGTCAGCGCGTTACTGCGCGATAATGAAACGGCACCGTTAACAGATTTCCGGAACTATCGTTTAGCGGTAAAAATCCAAACCGATAGTTCCCCCCATTGCGTCCAGTGCTGGAGCGGCTCGGACGGGTCCGCTGTCGTTACACAGCATGAGAGCGCCCTCTAGAGGTGAAATAAAAACAATGATGTCACTTCACTGATGCCTAGTGGTGTTTGACACGCGAGACTGCACTCTGCAAATAAAGAACAGCAGTATGTTTGCCGACAAGGCTAAGAGGATGCTAACACTAAAGCTAACCTCAAGTGCTTAGAACAATGTGACAGAAATGCACTCAAGTTCTAACCAAATGTTTAAATGTCATGACTGTTTTAGCATCTATTAGCATTCGTTTATATCCAGCTGGTCATGCTCATGCATTCGTTATCCAGCTAAGTTGCATATTTAAAGCTAGTGTCGTGAGAAAGCAATTTAAAAATCTTCACGCAGCCGAGAGAAACAAAAACAAATCAGAAACGCATCCGATTTCAATTAAACGTTTTTATCCTCCCTGTAATACGATGACATCAGCTCGATCACGTTCTTGGGCTAATAAAGGCGAGACTAATGCAGTGTAACAGAAAGCTAAAGATGCTTTTTAAAGTTATTTTTAATTAGACACATCATCTAAAGAAATACAGCGCTCCTGTCTGAGACAATGAATAAACAAAAACAAAGGGAAACAAAGATGTTTGTCTAGCACGTGTTTACATAGAACAAATGGATTGCGTTTGGTGTGAACAGCCCCTTACAGTTGGTGGGGGATTTTGGACGTTGCGTCTCTTATAATCGTTTCTCAGATTAGGAGTTGTTTAAATGTTTTGCCAAGAGGGTTTTTCCTGAATAGAGAATTACTAGGTGGACGCCTCCATCAAATTTCGTGCCGCCTCCGAACGGTCAACAAAACTCTGGCGGGTGCCTTCTAGGAAAATGCTAACAAGCGTTGCACTCGGTGGATTGTCACTTATAACTACAAATCTCGGCAATAATAATAAAATAATTCCGTTAATATTCGCTTGATGTCATTTAACGTAACTTGAGATCATATAAAACTATAATGATTCTGCAGCTCGAGTGTCTGACAGACACACGGATCACAGCTTGGCGATCTTTATTTCATCAATAATTTAATAGTTAATTTAATACGGAAGCGTGACATGTAAATTAATGTAACATATATATATATAGGTTTTGGATAGACAAGATGCTTCTCAATAATACTCTTATGGCTAAAATGTCAAAATGACAATGTTACTCAAATATGACTAAAACATCAACAGTTTTCATTGACTAAATTAAAAAGCCCAGACTTCGCCAACTAAAACTTGACTAAAAATACAAATATGATACGGTCGACTAAATACGATACAAACTAAAAAAGGACATTTGACAAAGGATTAAGATTATGCTTAAAAAAAAAAACAGCTGACAAAATTAACACTAGCATTCAGTTATCAGGTCATTAGTGGTGTATTAACGCAAAGCCGACGTTTACGTGTTTTTATCGTCACTTTTTTGATCAATATGTATCCACCTCCGCCTCATTTTGAGATGTTCAACTTGTGTGTCTCGAGATCCTCGCGTTTGGTTCCAGTCTGTTGTGTCTGATTGAACAGCCCCTGACCGGTGCTGCTAATCGGAGCCGCTTCACCCCCGAGTTGAGCCGGATACCTCTGCGAATATTGCGACTCTACATACAACTGTACTGAATAAAACACAATGTGATATTTCGCTGTTATTATGAAGCTTGAGTCTGGAGGAGGAATCAGTGCAACACCACGTGAACTGTCTATTGAAGCGTTTCCCGCCACATTTGAGACTATGGACCAATTAAAACTATTTATTTTATGCACATTAGTTGAAAATGAAATGCTCCATTTAACAGCCAAGAATGTTCTTTGCAATAATATAAGGCTGCTGAATGGTTTATGCAAATGTGGCGCCCTCTTGTGGACAAAAACGGCGTCTTTAAAATATGAATATTTGTTCATATGTATTAATATTTATATATTATTTAATTAAAAAAAATTACATTACATTTTCATGGTTCAGTCAGTACTGTTTATTTTAAAAAATAAAGCACTATTTTAATTTGAGTGTTATTTTTTCCATTCAGTTATCAACTTTAAAAACTATCGGTTGATTATTCGGTTATCGGCAGCCACTGCCCAACTTAGTTTTTCACCTCAGAGGCGATGAGTTCCAGTCCGCGACACTGTCGGTCTTTCTCCTTCTGTAGAAGATCCCACATCTCTGGGTCGTCCTGCGCCAGGCTGTCCTGACCCGTCCATGGCCGATAGTCATCCGCAAACGGTGCCGCCGCAGAATGCTGGCACCTCACGCCAATGCCAGCCACAGCGGGCACACGCTGGCACAGTGGCTAAGAGATAAAAAATGGACAAACACAACTCAAGTCAATGTTTGCATGTTCAGAGATGAGTCAGGATGGTTGATTAGTTGATCAACAACTAACTAATTGATTAATGAGGTCTAATCTAGATTTTTATAATTAGCTTTGATATTTTTAGTGATGATTAAAAGGAATTAATTGGGATTGTTGCATCACGTCTTGCAGATTTTTCAGCATTTTGCGTCATGAGTGTTGCGTGTATAAGATGACGTGTCAAGTTCACCATTTACGCTCTGAAGGTGTTTTTTAAAGATTTCTGGTTTCAGTGGCATACCCACTAATTAAAACAAATAAATAAATAAATAAAATTAAAACAAGGAGGGTCAAGTGTTTGGTATCATTGTAAAGAAAACTTTTTGAATTTTTTAATGCTATAGATTATGATACATTCGGAGATTCTCACCCTGAGAAACTGCTGAAAATCAGACTGCAACTAACGATTATTTGGATAATCAATTAATCTAATGATTATTCGAATATTCGGTGATTATTGCAACGATTAATCATCAGCTCTTAACAGATTATTCAGCTTACGCCCAGAGTTAAAAGGTTATTTAAATGTGCTTAACTCTTTCCCCGCCAAACACTGAATTTTCCGGGTATCCGTGTTTAAGGTGGTATACGGTAAGGAAGACCCGCACGCATATTTTGAAAGAGTACGCAACTCTTTGATCAAAGAAACAGACTGCAATCGTCTCAAACATGAAGTGCACTTGTTTGATAAAAATTCCTTTTTCTCAACTTTTTGTCCGATATGTTGTTTTTGACAAAACCTACCTCTGTTCAAGTAGCAATAAAAAAAAAAGAACAAATGAAGATAAAATAAAATCTTTTTTTTTTTTTGCCTAAAAGCAGAGGCTCAGATCTTTATTTTGATATATAGCATCTTCATATATTCATGGAAGAAAATATTCTGCGGGCCATTAAATTTAGCGAAAATCGTCAAAAAACCTGGCGGTGGCTGGCAACTTTTTTTTAAAAACGCTGGCGGGGAAAGAGTTAATAACAATAAAGAGGACAAAATCATCTTTTAAAAATATCTCTAAATGACATTCACTGAATTAAAAGGAAAACATTTTTTTAATTAAGTTTAATTCAGTAAAGAAAATCACTGCAGAAACTCCTATTATCAAGTGTTTTTGTCTTGTTTTCAATTTAAATTGTCTAGAAATCCTTAAAACAAGAAACATTTAAATGAGAAGCAACATATAATATATTTAGACTCGCTTTAAGAGAATGTGTCTTTAATATAAGTGTATTTTGTATACAACCCGAATTTCGGAAAAGTAGGGACGTTTTTTTTTTTATTTGAATAAAATGAAAACTAAAAAGACTTTCAAATCACATGAGCCAATATTTTATTCACAATAGAACATCGATAACTGAACACATTTCAGAGTTTCATTCTGTGTCATTTGAGTCATCATAGAGTCTGTGTCGTGTATTTGGCGCCATCTCCTGGTGGTCATATGTAACATTGTGCTTCATGTGGATTATCTAATGATCTATACATCTGATTATCTTGTGTGTGGACTCCATTGAAAGATAATCACAGACTCTAAATAATCATGTGTGACATTTTATGTTCCGTTTAAATTTCCGTGAAGTTAAAAGTGAAAACGCGGCATATAAGCAACACCAACAAAATTATCAAAGACATATATTTAGCTGTTACTCGCTATATTTTCATCTGTGAGTAAAACAAATATGCTGGTTGCATTTTACTTTTCTAGAGCTTTCCAACGACATATGACACATGAATATTTGATGATTACCTGATTTGAGTTCAAGACGAGTTATTAATACTTTGCCGATTATTATTGTTTTCCCACGCGAGACCATCCGAGCTTAAAGTGTTAAAAATAGTTTAAAGTGTTTAAAGACTTAAATATCTACAATATCTGTTTTTGAACACATCCTGTATGAACAGCCCTTAAGAAACGCTTCTCATCGATGCCTTGTGAACATGACCCCCAAACCGGATTAATCACACAGGGCTTCCTCAAGACCAACTAGTCTGTTTTCATCTTGGACCTCAGATCCCTGATCTTGTACTTATTCGCTTTGAACAAATAAATGAATATTAGTCACCACACGAGTGATGAACCAATACAATTATACCAGCACCGTCAGTCGGCTGGACCCATGATGATTATCGTTATTAAGTACGGATTTAATGCAATATCATAATATATAATCATGATTAAAACTCCACTAGATCAACTCGCGCCCGCTGAGATGCACGCTGATCAACGACAGATGTGGCAGAAAAGGAAGCCTCTTAAAATGAGAAACACTCGACGGTTGGCCACAATATTGAGCACAATCAATGTATTTAGAGGTACCAACACGTGGCGAACAAACTAATGTGTGTGTGTGTGCGGCGCATTTGTGTGTGTTGTTGCTGTATTTTAAAGCAACATGAATTAGCTACATATAAATACAATTATGCAACACACATCGAATCCGAGAGTACATTTATGATTGATATTAACATCAGTGTGTTGCGTGTTCCCTCTATAGGGATCAACATGATTACATAAGAGCAGCACTGCTGTGTACAATTCATACAGATTTATTACACATAATATCAACAATAAAAATATATATTTTGGGCTTTAGAGAACACAGTATGACACCTGAAGGGATGCGAGCACCGATATATCAGCCAATCACTCGTGTTTGAACTTGGCCAATGACGTGAGACTTCTCATGAGGAGGAGGCGGCGGCAACAACAACAACAACAACAACAACAACAACAACAACAACTAGACGAAAGTAAACAACATAGATTATAAAATTATCCCCATTTGCCATCTTGGTCTAAATCCGTTGAGTATGTTATTCCAAAAGAAGTTCCTCTTGCATCAAAATGTAATTACTGGCTCCGCCTCCGAAACGACTTTCCTTTTCAGATGACGTCATCAAGCCCTCTTATGTCAACCACATGACACAGAGACACGTTACATCATGTCACCACGAATAAATCATTTTTTCCTCATGGAATATCTCAAAATAAAAGGTGAAATGGGTTGCGAACGCTGCTTCATGTGGACTTCAAATAATTTTACAGTTGATAGAAGTGCTGGTGATTGTAGAATTGTGCAGCGTGATGTAACGGGCTGTTAGTGAGATATAATAATCAGCATGTCACTTTAATTATGCTGCAATCAGCAATCCTGCTCAAACTTTCCAGCAGAGAAATTTCAGCATAACTTCTTATCTAATCACACACACATGCTCTCGCTCACGCACACACACACACACACACACACACACGCACGCACACACATGCTCGCGCACACACACACAGACACACACACACACCCACAGACACACACGCACGCACGCACGCACGCACACGCTCGCGCACACACACACACTCACATGCACGCACGCACGCACACACACGCTCGCACGCACGCACGCACACACACGCTCGCACACACACACTCACATGCACGCACGCACGCGCACACACACGCACACACATGCCGGCACGATCAATGGCATTGCACGAGAACTGGAGCGTTTCCGCCACAGACTGAAAAATAAAAAATTTAATTGCGATTTTTTTTAATCTTACAATTCTGACTTTTTATCTCAGAATTGCGTGATATAAAGTGCGAGAAATATAGCTTGAAATTCTGGCTTTTTTCACATAATTGCATGTTTATATATCTCGCAATTCTGACTTTATAATAGGCCTACGCAACTGGGAGATATAAAAGCAGAATTGCATGATATAAAGTGCGTGTTACAAAGTCAGAAGAATTGTGAGATATAAACTATGGGTAAAAAAAAAAAAAAAAAAAAGAAGCAATTGCGGCTTTATTTCGCAATTCTGAGAAATAAAGTCAGAATTGCAAGATAAAAAGGTCGCAATTATCTTTTAAAATGTTTTAGGCTATTCTATGGCGGAAACAAGCTTCCATAGGCTATAACCTGCCCTAGTAGCCTAATTAAATTAATATAAAGAGGCGATTTGTCCACTAATGGCTTAGTCGACTAGGGGGGAAAAAAATAGTCGGAGGCCTTATTCCACATATCTTCGAAGTTCGAACCAGCAGGCCATTCTGGGTTGAGCGAGCGACCCTGCAGAATGAGCGAGCAGAGCGGAATATTCAGAAATGCGCTCTCCGCTCACATGCTCTGATCGGAACAAACCCGAACACTGGGCCTGTTGAAAAGTGGGTGGGCCTAGGCCCGTCAGGCCCACCCATAACGCCGTGCCTGGCTCGCACACACACTCGCGCGCGCACACACACTCACACACACACACAAACACACACATAGTTTTTATTGTGGTTCAACCATATACAGTTAGTACAGTACACAGTGAAACGAGACAACGTTCCTCCGGGACCATGTGCTACATACAACAACACAGGACAAACCCAGAACCACATGAGACTACACAGACTAAATAACATACCTATAGTACACGTACACATATATAATTCGCTAGATGAGACAGTGCACGTGCGAGAGAGAGATGCGAGACACTGCGCGCGCGAGAGAGAGAGAGACACTGCGCGCGCGCGAGAGAGAGAGAGCGAGCGAGCGACACTGCGCAGCGCCGACAAGTACACAGTAGTGCAAAAGATGCTAAACGTAAACATACATACTATGAGATAGTTTTCTATGCACACAGCAGTTATTGAGGTAGCAGACCTCATAAAGTGACAATAATTAAAGTGCAACTCCGGACACGTGTGTGTGTGTCAGTCCATAATATATAGTTTTCCTCCGGTCTAATATATGTCCTGTTCGAATGATGTTTGATATTAGGAAATAATCTGCCCTTGTTTGCCTACACATATTCCTAAAGAAAATGTTTATGCTAATAAAGAGCCAAAAGCTTCATAACTAACGTTAATAAAATAACAGTGCCGCACTGCTCTGCGGGGCTCCGGCGCGTGATGTATCGCTCCATTTAAAATCCGTTATTAAAAAACAATTATCTCAATGACGCTGGAGCATTATCAGCTAACGTTTGAAAGACAGAGTTTGCGCATTACACGAGGCCCATTGGTCGAAGTCACTTCATCACACACTAATGCCGCCGGGCATCTCGACGACCCCCTGTGGTGCTGAAACCACCCAATGATGAGCTCTAAAAAGGTAAATAATGCTCATTACCGAGATGCTAACGGCATTAAAGTGAGGCTCATAACTCATTTTAACGTTCAGTGTGATTTCAAAGTAAGTTTACAATAGTGAGCCATTCTGCTGTACATGAAACATGATCATATGTAACTATGGTGTTACTTCAGAAGCACATGGAGCAGCACATCTTGTTATAATTCAGACCCAATTTCCTCCCAAACACACACACACACACACACACACACACACACACGATCTCTCCCCGTGATGGCAGCGGGCGGTCTGGGCGGTGACCAGGCAGCCGTGGCACTAATGGACAGTGGAGTGGCACCGCTCACCCGTCCTTCTGTCAGTTTTAGCGCCCTGAGCCCTCGCGGAGGACAGCACACCCAAAGAGACCAGACGCCCGTCTCTCTGAGGGCCATATGGTGCCACATTAACAGACACACACACACACACACCACACGGGTCATTACACTCTGATGGGGCGCGTCCTTCGCCACTGCAGGGACACAGAGAGACGTGTGTGAGAGAGTGTGTTTCTATAATATATATATATGTGTGTGTGTGCGAGTGTGTGTGTGTGTATATATATATATATATATAGGTGTGTGAGAGTGTGTGTTTGCGAGAGTGAGTGAGTGTATGAGCATGTGTGAGCGCGTTTGTGTGTGTGCGTGTGAGTGCGTGAGTGAGTGAGCGTGTGTGTGAGAGAGTGAGCGTGTGTGAGAGAGTGAGTGTGTGAGAGCGCGTGCGTGAGAGCGAGCGCGCGTGTGCGTGAGCGAGTGAGTGTATGAGCGTGCGTGAGAGAGAGTGAGTGTATGAGCGTGCGTGAGAGAGTGAGTGAGTGTATGAGCGTGCGTGAGAGAGTGAGTGTATGAGCGTGTGTGTGAGAGAGTGAGTGTATGAGCGTGTGTGTGAGCGAGAGTGAGTGAGCGTGTGTGTGAGCGAGAGAGAATGAGCGTGTGTGTGAGCGAGAGTGAATGAGCGAGTGAGTGTATGAGCGTGTGGGAGAGAGTGAGTGTATGAGCGCGTGTGTGTGCGTGTGTGTGAGTGAGCGTGTGAGAGAGTGAGTGTGTGAGCGTGTGTGAGAGAGTGAGTGAGCCGGTGGTTTAGCATGTGCTAGAGTGTGAGCACGGTGTGTGTGAGAGAGAGTGAGTGAGCGCGGTGTGTGTGAGAGAGAGTGAGTGGAGCCGCAAGCATGCGGTGTGGGGAGAGAGAGGATGCGCAAGGCAAGGCGGTGTGTGAGAGAGAGAGAGCAGCCGCAAGGCGGTGTGTGAGAGAGTGAGCGAGCGAAATGAGCGTGCGGCATGGAGAGAGCCGAGCGAGCGGCGTATGGAGAGAGCCGCAGCGGTTCGTTCAATGATATGAGTCCTAGTTCGGCGATGGTGAGTCCAGCACGCAGTGATGGCGATTAGCTGGTCGGCATGATTATGATGATGTGATCGACCCATGATGAGGTGATGCCATGATTAGCCGAGGATCCGAGCGGAGTCCATGTATGAGAGCCATGGTCCATGATCATTATTCATTTATTACATTCATTCGACTCCATGATATTCATCCATTCCATTCATTTTCCATTCTGTCCGTTCATTCATGATGATTTATCCGTTCCATGATATCATTCATTATCATTCATTCATTCATCCATTTCCGTCTATTCCGTCCATCTGTCCTATCATTCATTATTCCATTCATCCATTACGTTCTATCGTTATCATTTCGATTATTCTATTTATCCGTTCCGTTCATTCCATTATTCATTCTATTCCGTTCCATCATTCCATGATTCATTCGTTCCGTCCATTGATTCATCCATATTCATTCATTCCATTATTCGCATTCCATTATCCATTCCATTCATGATTCCACTCGTCCGTCCATTATTCCATTCATTCATTTCCGTTCCATCATTCATTCCATTCATCCGTCCATCCATTCATCCGTTCATTCCATTATCATCCGTCCATTCCATGTCATTCATTCCATTCATCATCCGATCCATTCATTCCATTCATCCATCATGTCCATTCCATTCATCCGTCCGTCCATTCCATGTGTCCGTCCGTCCATTCATCTAGCCATCTATATATATATCCGTCCATTATTCAGGATGATGACGAGGATGATGACATTTGATGACATCAGTCGACTCATGCCGTTCGATGAGCTGCCGTTCATTCAGCCGTATTCACCCATGCCGAGAGTCCACTGTCGATGATCCATGCATTCGATGCCATGCATGCCATTCAGCCGAGTTGATCTCATCCATTCGATTCGACATTCATTCCGTCCATTCCATTCCATCCGTGTCATGACATCCATGCATTCATTACATGCATCATCCATTCATGTCCATCATTCCTTCATTCATCCGTCCATCCATTCCATTCATCCATTCCATTCGTCCATTCATTCATCCGTCGACGATGCCATTCATTCTATCCATTCATTCCATTCCATTCATTCATTACATCCGTCCATCATTCCATTATTGTCCATGATCATTCCGTTCCATGATTCGATTCAATTCATTCCATCATCCGTTCATCATCATCCGTCCATCATCCATTCCATTCATCATCCGTTCATCCATTCATCATTCATCATCGATATTCTATTCGATGCCACGATTCATCATTCATCCTTTCATGATGATCATTCCATTCATCCATTATCCGTTCATCCATGATGATCATCCATCATCCGCCATTCCATTCTATCCATTATCCATTCCATTCATCCATTCCATTCGATTCAACGATCCATTTCCATGCACGATGATCATTCATCATCCATTCATCCGTCCTCATTCCATCCGAATTCATCGATTCCATTCATCCATTATCCGTTCCATTCCATTCATCCATCATCCATTCATTATCCATTCATCCGTCCATTCCATCCATCATGGTTCATCATTCCATTCCATCATCCGTCCATTCATTCATTCGTCTCGTCATCATTCCATTCATTCATCCATTCCGTTCCATTCCATTCATTCGATCCATTCATCAGTCCATTACCATTCATTCGTCCATTCATTCAAAGTGTCCAGTGGGCCGATTATCGATGAGCCACCATTCATCTCGATGATTAGTGCCTTTATTGAGTCCGTTCCGCATGAAGGCAAGAGCAGCATCAGCCCAGTGAGATGATGAGCTGCTAGCGTGTGAGAGAGTGAGTGCGTGAGGTGTGTAGACGCAGTGAGAGAGCGAGGGCGTGAGAGAGTGCAGTGGAGAGAGCCGCAGTGAGAGGAGCCGAAGGCAGTGAGCGCAGTGAAAGGCGAGCGAGCGTGTGAGAGAGCATGTGAGGAGGAGCTGACAGAGAGCGAGTGTGAGCGTGAGGTGTGAGCGACGGGAGGTGATGAGAGTGGAGGCGCAGCAGAGTGTGAGAGAGAGAGTGTGTGTGGAGTGAGTGTATGAGCTGCAGAGAGAGAGTGTAGAGCGCAGGTGAGAGGAGCGAGTGTGTGAGAGAGCGAGTGTGTGAGAGTGAGAGAGCCGAGTGTGTGAGAGAGCGAGTGGGAGTGAGTGAGGTGTGAGAGAGTGGAGTGCGTGAGAGAGCGAGTGGTGTGAGGAGAGTGAGTGTGTGAGAGGAGGAGTGATGAGAGGCAGTGAGCGCGTGAGAGAGCTGAGTGTGTGAGAGAGCGAGTGTGTAGAGCGAGTGTGAGAGAGTGAGTGTGAGAGAGCGCAGGAGTGTGAGAGAGTGAGTGTGAGGCGAGAGAGTGAGTGTGTGAGAGGGAGAGTGTGAGCGCAGTGTGAGGTGAGAGTGTGAGCGCAGGAGAGTGAGTGTGAGAGAGTGAGTGTGAGATGAGCGAGTGAGTGTGTGAGAGAGAGAGTGCGAGAGTGTGCGAGAGAGGAGCGAGTGTGTGAGAGAGCGCGAGTGTGTGAGAGAGCTGCGAGTGTGCGAGGAGAGAGCGCGTGTGTGAGAGAGCGAGGTGTGAGAGAGTGAGCCGTGTGTGGAGAGAGAGTGAGTGTATGAGCGCAGTGTAGTGAGAGTGAGGAGTGAGTGAGTGTGAGAGAGTGAGTGTGTGAGAGAGCGAGTGTGTGTGTGAGAGAGCGTGAGTGTGAGAGAGTGAGCGAGTGTGTGAGAGAGCGAGTGTGTGAGAGAGCGAGTGTGTGAGAGAGCGAGTGTGTGAGAGAGTGAGTGTTTGAGCGAGTGAGTGTGTGAGCGAGTGTATGAGAGAGTGAGAGAGAGTGAGTGTGAGAGAGTGAGTGTGTGAGAGAGTGAGTGTGTGAGAGAGTGAGCGTGTGAGAGAGTGAGCGTGTGAGAGAGTGAGCGTGTGAGCGCGTGTGTGTGAGAGAGCGCGAGTGTGTGAGAGTGCGCGAGTGTGTGTGAGAGAGCGTGTGTGTGTGAGAGAGCGTGTGTGTGTGTGAGAGAGCGTGTGTGTGTGTGAGAGAGCGTGTGTGTGAGAGAGCGTGTGTGTGTGTGTGAGTGAGTGTATGAGCGTGTGTGAGAGAGTGAGTGTGTGTGAGAGAGTGAGTGTGTGTGTGAGCGTGTGTGTGTGAGAGAGCGTGTGTGTGTGTGTGAGTGAGTGTATGAGCGTGTGAGAGAGTGAGTGTGTGAGAGAGTGAGTGTGTGTGTGAGCGTGTGTGTGTGAGAGAGCGTGTGTGTGAGAGAGCGTGTGTGTGTGAGAGAGCGTGTGTGTGTGAGAGAGCGTGTGTGTGTGAGTGAGTGAGTGTGATGAGCGTGTGTGAGAGTGAGTGTGTGAGAGAGTGAGTGTGTGAGAGAGTGAGCGTGTGTGTGAGCGTGTGTGTGATACAGTGAGTGTGTGAGTGAGTGAGTGTATGAGCGTGTGTGAGAGTGAGTGTGTGAGAGAGTGAGTGTGTGAGAGAGTGAGTGTGTGAGAGAGTGAGTGTGTGAGAGTGAGTGTGTGTGTGAGTGAGTGAGTGTATGAGCGTGTGTGTGAGAGTGAGTGTGTGAGAGAGTGAGTGTGTGTGAGAGTGAGTGTGTGAGAGAGTGAGTGTGTGTGTGAGCGTGTGTGTGATACAGTGAGTGTGTGAGAGTGAGTGTGTGTGAGAGTGAGTGTATGAGCGTGTGTGTGAGAGTGAGTGTGTGAGAGTGAGTGTATGAGCGTGTGTGTGATACAGTGAGTGTGTGAGCGTGTGTGAGAGTGAGTGTATGAGCGTGTGTGAGTGAGTGTGTGAGAGTGAGTGTGTGTGTGAGTGAGTGAGTGTATGAGCGTGTGAGAGTGAGTGTGTGAGAGAGTGAGTGTGTGAGAGAGTGAGTGAGTGTGTGAGCGTGTGTGTGATACAGTGAGTGTGTGAGAGTGAGTGTGTGTGAGAGTGAGTGTATGTGAGCGTGTGTGTGAGAGAGTGAGTGTGTGAGAGTGAGTGTGTGAGAGAGTGAGTGTGTGTGTGAGCGTGTGTGTGATACAGTGAGTGTGTGAGCGTGTGTGTGAGCGAGTGAGTGTATGAGCGTGTGTGTGCGTGTTTGTGTGTGAGTGCGTGTATACGAGTTTGCCGTGTGCGTGTTTGTGTGTGTGTGAGACAGTGAGTGTATGAGCGTGTGTGTGTGTGTGTGTGTGTGAGAGGGTGAGCGTGCGTTTGTGTGCTCTGGCTGTCCTGCCAACAACGCTATGGAAGATTCGAGGACGCTCTGACATAGTTGAAATAGGCGGCAACATTCGTTGAGAACGCTTAGTTTTGTGAACTATATTTAAAGGGGCCGCAAAACATCCAGACATGTCGACCGGAAACTTTTTACCAACATATCACAAGTAGCGGATATCATGAAATCTTTTAATATTATATAAACCATAATATCCAATTCATCAACTCACCTGGCACACCAACAATTTCAGAGCTTTGTCCACAAATGTTTTTTTATTATTATTTATATCCCTGTAAGCAAACCGGGAAAGATCTTATATTACAGGAAAACCCGGCACGGCAATAATCCGTTTTGGAGGAGTAACAATTTTGTCTTCGGAACTCATGTTTGGTGGGAACCAAAGTTTACACGGTTGTGTTCTCTGACTTCAATAGAGCAGAGCACTTCTATATTCCAATAGGTTGCCACGGAACCGCGTCACAGCTCATTACCATAATGTCGCCTGCTAGGGTGACCACCTGCTAATAAGCCCAAGGTTGGACAAGGGGTATGTTTCTGAGGGACAATGTGGGACACTGCCTGGCGCGGCGGTGCCCCCACCCCACTCACAACTCCAGAGGTTCGCCGAACGAGAAGGGGGAGGAAGGATGGTGAACTTGCATTTTAGTAAAGGCAGGCGCAGGAAAAAAAACTGTTCAGTGTTCTGGGGACATCTTTAGGATTCAAACCTTTTCACCAGCATCTGAATCAAATAAAGAAGAAAGATAAGAGACAGAATTAAAGCAACGATCATTTTTAGTCACAAATAGCTAACACACAACAATTTTACATCCATGAACATAACTTTAACATTACCTTTGGTTGTTGCCTCTCGTTGCTCATTCAGTGGTCTTCTGAGGACTTTCAAGCAATCTTCGACGGAGGCAGGGGCAAGCACATCCGTGACAATGGCTTCTGCCTTCGTCCGACCACAGGCCATCCTCTTGGCAATGTCCGAGTCCGGATAAATCGTTTGGGCTAGCTTTGTGCCACAATCTCCTGCCCGATATGATGTAGCGTGTTGGACAGTGTGATACACACGCGTCACCTCTGCAGCAGTCACTTTGTCAGCTAGAAAGTCGTTTTTAGGTCGGAGGAAAGCATCCATAGATTTGGATGTCTCTCTCTGTTGGACACGTTTCTTGTGAGTCTCCGTGAGTCTGTGTCGTTTGGCATCGTATTCATAGTATTCCCCTCCATGTCCGATTGAGAAGGACGTTTTGCAAAGGTCAAAAAAGCCCTCTCGGTATCCCCCCAACACCTTTCAGCCACAAATATTCATTTTCCCAATCTTTCTTGTACCCACACCTTCTCTTTTTTGATGATGGCGGTGCCTCAGACTCAGTCTCTTTCTCCTTTTTTTGAATTGGAAAGCGCGCATCTAAAAGTTCCTTCCCGGTGTCTGGTATGCACGTGCGTGCGCTGTCATGACAACAACGAAAAACTGAGGGGTGTGTCACGTGGGTGTGGCAACAGTTGCATACTACTGAACTGTCAAGTAATGTTCGTTTGGCTGCCTGGGGCTCGAGGATATAGAGCGACCAACTTTTTTTTGGAGCAAGCATTGATTATGCGTGACACGGTCTCAATTTGCGGGACGTATGAATTGGGCTTCAAACGCTGTGCGCGCACGCGCTACGCGGGACGGGTGGTCATCCTATCGCCTGCACTTGAACTTTCCGCAGACGCCTAAGATGTGCCGCTTTTCGCTGCCGAGAGAAAATGGCTGCCATAGAAAATTAATGACTTCTGGCCGATTTGACGCTCTCGACGCCTCTGGTCTGAACGCACCTTTAGTCCTATAAACTGGGACTTACGTAACGTTAGATTTTGTTGAACCGATGCTAAAAATGGGTACATTTTGTTCCTTTGCGCTTTTTAGTTCCTTTGGAGTCTTAAAGTCAACAAACTGAAAAAATAAAACCAATGTTTTTTTTTTAGGTAATGTTTGTAATCTTGTTAAAACGGATAAATAAAATAGTTTTAAATCATAAAATTGGTATTGAAAAGGTATAGTTTAAGAACCAGTATCGAAGTCAAGATATCGGTATCAATATCGAATTTTTTTTAATGTTACCAAGCCCTACTTAAATAAAATGCTAAAAGGGGAAAATAAATATATATATCTATCTATCTATCTATCTATCTATCTATCTATCTATCTATCAGCTTTTTTTTTTTACTTTTATTTTAATAATTAAAAAAATATTTATTTAATTACTTTTTACTCTTATTTCTTGTTCTTTATTGGTTTTAAATGGAGTTTTTGTATCTTATTTTTAATTTTTTTTATGTAAAGCACTTTGAATTACCATTGAAACGTGCTATATAAATAAAGTTGCGTAGCCTATTGATAAAAAAAAAAAATGGCATTGTGATGTAATCGAATCGCGAGGCCAGTGAAGATTCACAGCTCTAGTAGAAGATGACAGAGAACGGAGCGCTAATTTACTTTGAAGTGTGCAGCACATCCAGACTATATTTATTATTTAAATCACTGACTTATCTTAATAATCCCACTGGGGCACGTAGAGACCCGCTTATATAGAGGCGAGAAACTACCGAAAAACTGAAAGAGCCGCACCGGGTTTTCCGCCAAAATAAAAGCTCAATTAAAAGCTCAATTAAAAGGATGTATAAAATTAAAAAAATAAGAGAAATATTTTACTACAGTATAGTTATGCAACATTCACTGTAGTATTAATACTAATAATGTCATTATATTTAGGCAACATCTCTTTATTTGCGTTGTGTTTTGGATTGTGCAGTGAAGTTCGAATAAAAGTAATTCAGTATGATAACAATTATACAATGTTACTATGTTGAAAATTAAACGTTCTATTTACATGTGATGAGTGTCATTTATGATACACTGTATCGATAATAAAATGTGATGAAACAGTCAAATACAGAACTCAGTAAAAATTGGGAATAGATGAATCTGATTTCATAGCGCCCTAAAATATGTCCTCAAACTATACACGCATACAAATACGTTAATTCAGGACATAGTGTCCCGTAGACTTCTATTGTTTACATTTAAAGCCACACTAAACATTAGTAAATAATGCTTATTTGGGGTAAAGTACTAATTCTAAAATATAATGCTGGGTGTTTTTGTCCCCAAATATAGTTAACGGCCGCACAAGTCACCGAGACGGATGGTTTTGTCGTTTGGTGACCTGCTCACATCTGTCCTGAAGAAGAAGAAACATCTGGAAAAACATTTCATTTTACTTATTATTTTTGTTATTTCCTTTTTCTTCTGTGGAAAGAGTCAATTTTCCAGATGACTGCTGTCCATCACGAGCACGCTAGACGCCAATCAGCACGGTAACACGGGTGACGGAGGGCGAGAGTTCAGAGCGAGGGATTAGGCGGCGAGAGGTGTCAGGAATATCGCTCAGGATGACACCGAACTCTCTCGCACTGTCAGTGGATAATGGGAGAGTGCAGTTACAAATTACCCGCTGATTCGGTGGAGAATGACACGGGCGGCTGAGAGAGAGAGAGAGAGAGAGAGAAACTCTGCTCTCTGTATTTTACTTTGTCATTTGTATTTTTTTTATTATTATTATCATCATTAATTTATTGTGAGTGACAGTGTGTGTGTGTGTGTGAGTGAGTGACAGTGTGAGTGACAGTGTGTGTGAGTGACAGTGTGAGTGACAGTGTGAGTGAGTGACAGTGTGAGTGACAGTGTGAGTGAGTGACAGTGTGTGTGTGTGAGTGAGTGACAGTGTGAGTGACAGTGTGTGTGAGTGAGTGACAGAGTGAGTGACAGTGTGTGTGTGAGTGACAGTGTGAGTGACAGTGTGTGTGAGTGACAGTGTGAGTGACAGTGTGTGTGAGTGAGTGACAGTGTGAGTGACAGTGTGTGTGAGTGAGTGACAGAGTGAGTGACAGTGTGTGTGTGAGTGACAGTGTGAGTGACAGTGTGTGTGAGTGAGTGAGTGACAGAGTGAGTGACAGTGTGTGTGAGTGAGTGACAGTGTGAGTGACAGTGTGTGTGAGTGAGTGACAGTGTGAGTGACAGTGTGTGTGAGTGAGTGACAGAGTGAGTGACAGTGTGTGTGTGAGTGACAGTGTGAGTGACAGTGTGAGTGAGTGACAGTGTGAGTGACAGTGTGTGTGAGTGACAGTGTGTGTGTGTGAGTGAGTGACAGTGTGAGTGACAGTGTGTGTGAGTGAGTGACAGAGTGAGTGACAGTGTGTGTGTGAGTGAGTGAGTGACAGACAGAGTGAGTGACAGACAGAGTGAGTGAGTGAGTGAGTGACAGACAGAGTGAGTGAGTGAGTGACAGTGTGAGTGAGTGACAGACAGAGTGAGTGACAGTGTGAGTGAGTGAGTGACAGTGTGTGTGAGTGACAGTGTGAGTGAGTGACAGACAGAGTGAGTGACAGTGTGAGTGAGTGAGTGAGTGACAGACAGAGTGAGTGACAGTGTGTGTGAGTGAGTGAGTGACAGACAGAGTGAGTGACAGTGTGTGTGAGTGAGTGAGTGACAGACAGAGTGAGTGACAGTGTGAGTGAGTGACAGACAGAGTGAGTGACAGTGTGAGTGAGTGAGTGAGTGACAGACAGAGTGAGTGACAGTGTGTGTGAGTGAGTGAGTGACAGACAGAGTGAGTGACAGTGTGTGTGAGTGACAGTGTGTGTGAGTGACAGTGTGTGTGAGTGAGTGAGTGACAGTGTGTGTGAGTGAGTGACAGTGTGAGTGAGTGAGTGACAGTGTGTGTGAGTGACAGTGTGAGTGAGTGACAGACAGAGTGAGTGACAGTGTGAGTGAGTGAGTGACCGACAGAGTGAGTGACAGTGTGTGTGAGTGAGTGAGTGACAGACAGACAGAGTGAGTGACAGTGTGAGTGAGTGAGTGACAGACAGAGTGAGTGACAGTGTGTGTGAGTGAGTGACAGACAGAGTGAGTGACAGTGTGTGTGAGTGAGTGAGTGACAGACAGACAGAGTGAGTGACAGTGTGTGTGAGTGAGTGAGTGAGTGACAGACAGAGTGAGTGACAGTGTGTGTGAGTGAGTGAGTGACAGACAGAGTGAGTGACAGTGTGTGTGAGTGAGTGAGTGACAGACAGAGTGAGTGACAGTGTGTGTGAGTGAGTGACAGACAGAGTGAGTGACAGTGTGTGTGAGTGAGTGAGTGACAGACAGACAGAGTGAGTGACAGTGTGTGTGAGTGACAGACAGAGTGAGTGACAGTGTGTGTGAGTGAGTGAGTGACAGACAGACAGAGTGAGTGACAGTGTGTGTGAGTGAGTGAGTGACAGACAGAGTGAGTGACAGTGTGTGTGAGTGAGTGACAGACAGAGTGAGTGACAGTGTGTGTGAGTGAGTGAGTGACAGACAGAGTGAGTGACAGTGTGTGTGAGTGAGTGAGTGACAGACAGAGTGAGTGACAGTGTGTGTGAGTGAGTGAGTGACAGACAGAGTGAGTGACAGTGTGTGTGAGTGAGTGAGTGACAGACAGAGTGAGTGACAGTGTGTGTGAGTGAGTGACAGACAGAGTGAGCGACAGTGTGTGTGAGTTAGTGAGTGACAGACAGACAGAGTGAGTGACAGTGTGTGTGAGTGAGTGACAGACAGAGTGAGTGACAGTGTGTGTGAGTGAGTGAGTGACAGACAGAGTGAGTGACAGTGTGTGTGAGTGAGTGACAGACAGAGTGAGTGACAGTGTGTGTGAGTGAGTGACAGACAGACAGAGTGAGTGACAGTGTGTGTGAGTGACAGACAGACAGAGTGAGTGACAGTGTGAGTGTGTGAGTGAGTGACAGTGTGTGTGAGTGAGTGAGTGACAGACAGAGTGAGTGACAGTGTGTGTGAGTGAGTGAGTGACAGACAGAGTGAGTGACAGTGTGTGTGAGTGAGTGAGTGACAGACAGAGTGAGTGACAGTGTGTGTGAGTGAGTGAGTGACAGACAGACAGAGTGAGTGACAGTGTGAGTGTGTGAGTGAGTGACAGACAGAGTGAGTGACAGTGTGTGTGAGTGAGTGACAGACAGAGTGAGTGACAGTGTGTGTGAGTGACAGACAGACAGAGTGAGTGACAGTGTGTGTGAGTGAGTGACAGACAGACAGAGTGAGTGACAGTGTGTGTGAGTGAGTGACAGACAGAGTGAGTGACAGTGTGTGTGAGTGAGTGAGTGACAGACAGAGTGAGTGACAGTGTGTGTGAGTGAGTGAGTGAGTGAGTAACAGTGTGAGTGTGTGAGTGAGTGACAGACAGAGTGAGTGACAGACAGAGTGAGTGAGTGACAGACAGAGTGAGTGAGTGACAGACAGAGTGAGTGACAGTGTGAGTGAGTGAGTGAGTGACAGACAGAGTGAGTGACAGACAGAGTGAGTGACAGTGTGTGTGAGTGAGTGACAGACAGACAGAGTGAGTGACAGTGTGTGTGAGTGAGTGACAGACAGAGTGAGTGACAGTGTGTGTGAGTGAGTGAGTGACAGACAGAGTGAGTGACAGTGTGTGTGAGTGAGTGAGTGACAGACAGAGTGAGTGACAGTGTGTGTGAGTGAGTGAGTGACAGACAGAGTGAGTGACAGTGTGTGTGAGTGAGTGACAGACAGAGTGAGTGACAGTGTGTGTGAGTGAGTGAGTGAGTGACAGACAGACAGACAGAGTGAGTGACAGTGTGAGTGAGTGAGTGACAGACAGACAGAGTGAGTGACAGTGTGAGTGAGTGAGTGAGTGAGTGACAGACAGACAGAGTGAGTGACAGTGTGAGTGAGTGAGTGAGTGACAGACAGAGTGAGTGACAGTGTGTGTGAGTGAGTGAGTGACAGACAGAGTGAGTGAGTGACAGTGTGTGTGAGTGAGTGACAGACAGAGTGAGTGAGTGACAGTGTGTGTGAGTGAGTGACAGTGTGAGTGAGTGAGTGACAGTGTGAGTGAGTGAGTGACAGACAGAGTGAGTGACAGTGTGTGTGAGTGAGTGAGTGACAGACAGAGTGAGTGACAGTGTGTGTGAGTGAGTGACAGACAGAGTGAGTGACAGTGTGTGTGAGTGAGTGACAGACAGAGTGAGCGACAGTGTGTGTGAGTGAGTGAGTGACAGACAGAGTGAGTGACAGTGTGTGTGAGTGAGTGACAGTGTGTGTGAGTGAGTGACAGACAGACAGAGTGAGTGACAGTGTGAGTGAGTGAGTGACAGACAGACAGAGTGAGTGACAGTGTGTGTGAGTGAGTGAGTGAGTGACAGACAGACAGACAGAGTGAGCGACAGTGTGAGTGAGTGAGTGAGTGACAGACAGAGTGAGTGACAGTGTGTGTGAGTGAGTGAGTGACAGACAGTGTGTGTGAGTGAGTGAGTGACAGACAGAGTGAGTGACAGTGTGTGTGAGTGAGTGAGTGACAGACAGAGTGAGTGACAGTGTGTGTGAGTGAGTGACAGACAGAGTGAGTGACAGTGTGAGTGAGTGAGTGAGTGACAGACAGAGTGAGTGACAGTGTGAGTGAGTGACAGACAGAGTGAGTGACAGTCAGAGTGAGTGAGTGAGTGACAGACAGAGTGAGTGACAGTGTGAGTGAGTGAGTGAGTAACAGTGTGAGTGTGTGAGTGAGTGACAGACAGAGTGAGTGAGTGAGTGACAGAGTGAGTGAGTGACAGACAGAGTGAGTGAGTGACAGACAGAGTGAGTGACAGTGTGAGTGAGTGAGTGAGTGACAGACAGAGTGAGTGACAGTGTGAGTGAGTGAGTGAGTGACAGACAGAGTGAGTGACAGTGTGAGTGAGTGAGTGAGTAACAGTGTGAGTGTGTGACAGACAGAGTGAGTGACAGACAGAGTGAGTGACAGACAGAGTGAGTGACAGACAGAGTGAGTGAGTGACAGACAGAGTGAGCGACAGTGTGTGTGAGTGAGTGAGTGACAGACAGAGTGAGTGACAGTGTGTGTGAGTGAGTGACAGAGTGATGTGCTCCAATAAATAATAATTTATATATTGCTGTTATTTATATATTACTAAAAATTCTATTATATACTGTCCAAGTTGTTGGAGAAAATGTATTTTGCTTTTATTCCATTTTATTTATGATGCTTTGGCAACATTGTTTTTGAAACTTTCATGCCAATAAAGCCCATTGAATTGAAACAGAGAGAAACAAAGAGAGAGAGACAGACAGACAGAGAAACAGAGAGAGAAGAGAGAGAGAGAGAGAAACAGAGAGAGAGAAACATTTTCTATGTTGTTTTGATGCTTTGGCAATACAAAATGTATTTTTTTGTCATGCCAATAAAGCTTTCTGAATTGAATTGAATTGAGAGAGAGACAGAAGCAGGTCCGGTTCCTCTCGTCGGGCTAAAAGGAGTGACACGGAACAATCAGGAGTGTGGAGAGGTAATTTCCCACCACAGCCTGCGACATTATCATGCTAATCCACGGAGAAAGCGTGTTCCGGAGTTCACTGGTGCATGAAGGGACACATGTGAGCTCACGGAGGTGAAAGTGCAAAAAGCCAAATGTCGCTTGTTCAGTTTACTTGATTAAAAAGTTGCTGCAACACAATTATTGAACATTGACAACTTTATCCCGTAGCATGCGATCCACTTAAATTTGCTAAATGGAAGTTTATTTAATCCATGTGTGTTGGAAGACCGTAAATCATTTTCATTGGCTGAACTACACGTACATTAGCCGTCCGGTTCCCAGCATGCAATACGGCATGAGTAAACAAAAATGTGAATTCATGTTTTAATATTTACTATTTATTGCAGTATTTGCACTGGTGGTGTTCCGACTCAAACAGCTAAAAATAGAAAAAAAAAACATTAAAAATAAATCAATTATTAACCATCCATTTCATTTTCGGGGAAATAATCCAGTTTGCATGTTCAAGACACACTGCGCGCACATGTTACATGCACCGGCGTGAGAACACGCGAACGAACTTCTCGTAAACGCACATAAGAGAGCGGAGCGAAAGTGAAGATTATCAGTGAATAAAGACTTAAACTTATCGTATTGCTTCAGAAGACATTAAAGCACTTAAGTCATTTGGATTACTTATGTTGCATTTATGTGCTTTTTGAAGCTTGAAAATTTGTAATCCTACCGACTTACTTTATATGGACAAAAACACCTTCTACATCCTTCAAAATATCTCAATGAGACACCAAACTGAAAACTCTAAACTTTACTCAAAGAGCAGTACAGATGTGTTAAGAGCATCTCTTTACATTTAATATTGTGACATTACATGTGTTAGCCAGTAGGTGGAGGCAAAGGACCATTGTTGTGTGTGATATGAGCCAGCTGGTGAAGCGAGTCAGCATCAGTCAGTGTTTTCATTCATCAGCACTATGTGATTGCTCGGATTACTACTGCACTTCTAAAGCTGGGAAATGACTTTAAACGACTTTAAAATACCAACTTCAGCATTAAGGCTCATCAGAGCCGAGAGACACAACAGACTGATTAATTACACAAACTCAAGGTGCTTTCCTCTTACCAAACTTTCCACATTGGAAGACAAAATTTCGGAGGACATTGCGGTTTCTATAGCGAAAGAGTCTCATTGATACCGGCTACCACGAAATAGGGAGGAATAACCCCGCTTGGCGGCTATTTAACCACAAATAGGATGAATTTTACCAAACGGATATTATCTTCAGAAAGCTGAATAACACTACAGCATCATCAACGGGTGATCACACACGCTCCATATCTCACACACACACACGCACGCACGCGCGCGCACGCTAGCGGGAACACTCGCGTGTTTCTCCAATTATATGTTAGAAACTGCCCAAGCTGTGAAACTAGTATTATTTAGATATTTTTGGGCGCATCATTTAGTTTGAACCAGCAACGGCAGATTCTGATCGGTCGCGTAATAAAGTAGCTTCATGCACAAATGCGTTTTTTCGTGGCCGTACCTTTTTTTTTTACATTTACTTGTGCATTGAGCTGTTGTATAAGCAATATCACATGAGCAAGAGTGCGATATGGCCCTATATCAGCACTGCTGTGATTACATATAGATTACCTGCGGCCGAATCACAGCAGTGCTGATATAGGGCCATATCACACTCTTGCTCGTGTGATATTGCTTAAATAACATCACATTAATGTATTGTTCTTGTACATATTGAATACATCATTCAAACATTCACAGTGTAGGTTATAAAAAGTATGTGAACCCCTAGGCTACTGATGTCAACAAAAGCCAATTAGAGTCAGGGGTTGGCAAACCTGGCATCCAGTTAATGAAACGAGATTGTAGGTGCGGGTTACAGCTACTTTGACTAAAAAGTACTCGAACATTTTGAATTTGCCATTCAGGTACTCTCTCTCTAGAAGTGGCCGTTAGATATTCATCTGTCCACAGTTAGACAAACTGTCTATAAATGGAGATGATTTAGTACTATAGGTACTCTCTCTAGAAGTGGCCGTTAGATATTCATCTGTCCACAGTTAGACAAACTGTCTATAAATGGAGATGATTTAGTACTATAGGTACTCTCACTAGAAGTGGTCGTTAGATATTCATCTGTCCACAGTTAGACAAACTGTCTATAAATGGAGATGATTTAGTACTATAGGTACTCTCTCTAGAAGTGGCTGTTAGATATTCATCTGTCCACAGTTAGACAAACTGTCTATAAATGGAGATGATTTAGTACTATAGGTACTCTCACTAGAAGTGGTCGTTAGATATTCATCTGTCCACAGTTAGACAAACTGTCTATAAATGGAGATGATTTAGTACTATAGGTACTCTCTCTAGAAGTGGCTGTTAGATATTCATCTGTCCACATTTAGACAAACTGTCTATAAATGGAGATGATTTAGTACTATAGGTACTCTCTCTAGAAGTGGCCGTTAGATATTCATCTGTCCACAGTTAGACAAACTGTCTATAAATGGAGGTGATTTAGTACTATAGGTACTCTCACTAGAAGTGGCCGTTAGATATTCATCTGTCACAGTGAGACAAACTGTCTATAAATGGAGATGATTTAGTACTATAGGTACTCTCTCTAGAAGTGGCCGTTAGATATTCATCTGTTCACAGTGAGACAAATTGTCTATAAATGGAGATGATTTAGTACTATAGGTGCTCTCTCTAGAAGTGGCCGTTAGATATTCATCTGTCCACAGTTAGACAAACTGTCTATAAATGGAGATGATTTAGTACTATAGGTACTCTCTCTAGAAGTGGCCGTTAGATATTCATCTGTCTACAGTTAGACAAACTGTCTATAAATGGAGATGATTTAGTACTATAGGTACTCTCTCTAGAAGTGGCCGTTAGATATTCATCTGTTCACAGTGAGACAAACTGTCTATAAATGGAGATGATTTAGTACTATAGGTACTCTCTCTAGAAGTGGCTGTTAGATATTCATCTGTCACAGTGAGACAAACTGTCTATAAATGGAGATGATTTAGTACTATAGGTACTCTCTCTAGAAGTGGCCGTTAGATATTCATCTGTCACAGTGAGACAAACTGTCTATAAATGGAGATGATTTAGTACTATAGGTACTCTCTCTAGAAGTGGCCGTTAGATATTCATCTGTTCACAGTGAGACAAATTGTCTATAAATGGAGATGATTTAGTACTATAGGTACTCTCACTAGAAGTGGCCGTTAGATATTCATCTGTCCACAGTTAGACAAACTGTCTATAAATGGAGATGATTTAGTACTATAGGTACTCTCTCTAGAAGTGGCCGTTAGATATTCATCTGTCCACAGTTAGACAAACTGTCTATAAATGGAGATGATTTAGTACTATAGGTACTCTCACTAGAAGTGGCCGTTAGATATTCATCTGTCCACAGTTAGACAAACTGTCTATAAATGGAGATGATTTAGTACTATAGGTACTCTCACTAGAAGTGGCTGTTAGATATTCATCTGTCCACAGTTAGACAAACTGTCTATAAATGGAGATGATTTAGTACTATAGGTACTCTCACTAGAAGTGGCCGTTAGATATTCATCTGTCCACAGTGAGACAAACTGTCTATAAATGGAGATGATTTAGTACTATAGGTACTCTCACTTGAAGTGGCCGTCCAGTCAATATGACTCAAAGGGAACACCGCAGAATGATCAATGAGGTATAGAAGAACCCTAGAGCAACAGATAAAGACTTGAAGGAACTTTGGAACTGGTTAACATCTCTGTTCATGAGTCTACTATACTGAAAACATTGTGTTTGTCTATACTTGTGACTTTGATGAAAATGAGACCAAATGTTATGATCGATTAATGCAGAAAACCAGCTAATTCCAAAGGGTTCACATACTTTTTCTCTTCAGTCTGTTGTAATCTGAGAGGTGTGGAGATGATTCTCTAATCTGATTGGCTGTTCACAAACATGAGCTCTGGCTCATCATTTACAGTCACATTATGTAAAATCATCATCAGGTTAATGATTGAGTCATCTGGTTATGAAAGACTGATAAGTGTGCAGCTGGTCATTGGACGATGCAATACGTCAAATTTAAAGTTGACCCTGCATGAACCGTCCTGAGCAGAGTTTAAAAAACAGAGTTTAAGAGAAACACAAAGATAAAGCGCAGCTACAAACATAAAAGCAGTCTTTAAACATCAAACATGTCAAAAATCAGCTTCTACAAACTCAAAACATTCTGCTCACTAATACATTCATGCTTCACAAATCCTTCATGTTAATTAAGTGAGTTTGTACAGCTAACTAAAATACACAAAGGACGATGTTGTTGACTTATTAGAAAGCACACTGAACTCATTTCCACAACAGGAAAAGCATGCAAACACGTGAATAATCTGGCATAATTACAGACCAGATCATTCTGTCTGCACTGATAAACAAGAACCATATCAGAAGTGTCTAAACACCTTTAATGTGAATATCTGTCCGTTTAACAGCTTGCAACACAAGTTTAACCTGCTATATTTCGTTTTAAGAGCGAGTTATTTCACCTGATATTTTAAGGTCATTATAAAAATTATAAACAAAGTCAATGTGTTTGAAATGCAGTTCTGCACTGAAACACACACATGCATGCAGAGTTGCATTTGTGCAAACTAAACAAAAAGTATTAAATGTCTATAGATGTAACTGTACCTGTATATTTTAAAAAGGCATCAGATGCATGTCAGTGTAAAACATCATTACAGTATGTTGAAACAGTTCATGTGTGATTGCATCATCTGACTAACTCTCACAGTGGAGATCTGCTGTTTACAGCCTCTAAAAACAACATAACACATGATAACTGTCAAAGTTTAGTAACCTTGCAATATTTGAAGTTAACCCAACATCACAGGTCCTATCTACTGTTTGCAAACAATTTAAGATGTATGGAGAGATTCATACTGAAGCAAAAAAAATTAAATAAAATGGTAGATTATTTAAGCTCTGTTAAACTAAATCAGCAAAGCACATGCAACACACTACAAAACACTTTAAAACCTAAAAGCTATTAAAAATTAAAATTTAACTGATGCAATTGTGATTAAGAGACAAAATATAACAGCGTGTGTGGACATCAGACACTCATGCCACGTCAATCACACACATAAACGCAACCATTCACGCGACACACAGCTTTACAATAAGATATTATAACTAAACATGTGCATGCATTAAATGCACCGTGACAAAACGTTTCTAGTGCAGCTTTATGGGCTTATAACGCCTGAATAAACACATGACACAATCAACATCAGCTCTTCGTTATTTCTCTTCGTTACGCGTCATAATGCCGCGATGCATGTTCTCACTCACCCTTATAAGTTGTCTTAAAGTCAGCGTTAACATGTTAAAGCGTTACACCTCTCCGTCTGCACCAGGTCTTGTGCTCACGCGAGTCTCGCTCGTCGCTTTAATGACAGCAGCGGTTCACGCGCCGCGCGAGTGTTCATGGGAAATGGAGTTTATTCACATGATTCTCTCCGCTTGTATTGCTCCAAATTAACCCTTGTGCGACCTTAGGGACATTTATTTCTGTGTTAATGCCAACAGCATACATTTTGCCAAAGGTGTGTAATTTGGAGGGAATTTTGATATTTCAACCTCAGTTCCTATAATACTTCTAAAATACACCATGTGCAAAAAATAGTTACACTCAGGACATTCAGGACAAAAATATCCAATATGGCAATATTTGATCCCAGTGCCATTAAAGCATAAAACTATGAATCATGAGCCCTGATGGCGCCATTTTTCTCATGTTTATCCTGTGGAGCAAATACAAGCTTTTCCCCTATTCACTGTTTCCTGTATTATAGAGACCTGCAGGACAACTGAATACATGATGCAGATACAAGTGTGTGTGTGTGTGTGTTTGTATGGATGTCAGAGTGTGTTTTGTATGTGTGTATTGAGAAATTTGTGAGTGTGTGTGTGTGTGTGTGTGTGTGTGTGAGTAATAAACAACAGTGGCATTATGTAAACAAACTGGCATTTAAATGGGTAAAATCCTGAAAATGATTGAATATTTGGTAGTTATGTTCGAATTGATGCTGGTTAAAAAATTAACCCATTGAAAGTGGAAATTTATATTAATGTATATAACATTATTATGGCAGTTTTTTGATGTGGAAATGTTTGTCCTCTAAAGACCTCTGAGTAACATTATTTTATTGACACACAATCTTACCCTTTCCCTAACCTTAAAGTCGGCATGAAATGAAAATTCACCCTATCTTTTTTGTAAATGCATGTTATTGATCTTATTGTGAACGATTCATCCATGCATATGTTTTATTTTTGTATTTTTATTGTTTTTTACACACCATAATCTTTCATCAAAATGTAATAACTCAATCTCCGGTGAAACGACGTATGCAGGTCTTCTCCAATCATTTAGTCTGCTTAAACTCCGCCCCCTTCTTATAATTACAAATATTTATAATCATATTTAATCAACAAAATGAACTGTGCAATCACATTCCTGAGAGCGAGAGCTTTCGTTTGATATATGACTTGTCCTTTTAAGTGCTACATGAAGGACTTTTATTTTATATAAATATTTTTCTACCCCATTACCTCTAGGGGGCGCTAACTTTCAACGTGAATGTTTTAAGGCCTTATTTTGTTATTTCAAGTAACATAAATTGTAACAAAAAGTGTTTGGACTCTAATCTTTCAAATTATACCTCATATGTCTGACTTACGCAAACGGAGACTTTAACGCTTTAAGCGAAAACTTTATTCGCGATATGGCGCCCGCTGGGACTGTAGAACTGAAGGAGTTAAAAATATAATTTCCACCACAGAATTTGAGATATGCTAAAAATGACAATAAGGTGGGAATTTTCATGACTTTCAGAAAAAAATTTAAAATATAAGCTAATAATTCTGTGATGAATGTTCATGCACGGTTGCATATTGTTAGTAGACAAATTAAAAACATTACAGAGGGTGTGAAAAATGATTTATGGGACTTTCGAGATGTTTACAGTGACAAAGTTGAAGAAACACCACATTCATGTACTGTACAGTATTTACATGGATATCCAAGGTCCTTTAAAGGAGGTACCCAAAAAACATGATATTACTATGATACCAAAACTACGGTAAGACTTCCGTCGTCAATGTTTGAAAGAACTAATTCGTAGTAAAAAGTAACATACATTCTCCAGTGCCGTACCTTGACATCTATAAGAACTGATGAAAAAACAAATGAGCTTAATAAGTAAAAGTAGTGCTGTCGATTTAACGCGTTAATTCAGTGTGATCAATTTCTAAAAAAATATAACGCGTTAAAAAATTAACGCAATTAATCGCAACGCCCCCGGACCATAATAAGGAAGATTCCTGAGAGATGCAAGCTTGTAGTACCGCCTGTTTCCTCCAGGGGGCAGTAAGTGAAACTTCAGCTGTATGAGCAACACACAGTTTATACAGTGAACAAACACTTCAGCAGAACAACACAAACATGTGTTACATTCTTGCATTCAAAACACTTGATGGAGCGCAAATCCGAACTAAGAGATCTCAAGATGTGTTCTAAGTATTAAACTATATTTAACTTGATACAGTGAACTAAACATGTATGTAACATGTAAACAACACAACAAAGACACAAGCATGTCTGACGCAGGTGTTCACTGACGGTCCTTAAACAAGCCCTCATAATAATTCACTTGTGTAATGGATTACTGTGAACTGTGTGTCAATGATTGACTTATGATCAATAATATGGTAATAATCAATACATTGTATTCTAAAGACGCTTTTATATTGTCTTATTAATGATGAACTCTTCTGCCACAAGAATATAATGCACTTTAATCATCTGAATGTTTTAAATATTTATATATATATATATATAATTTTAAAACATTTAAAGATAACTATGTATAATTATATACTGATATAAATATGTATAATCTTTATATACTGAATTATTGTTATATGAGGGGCTTTCTCAGCAAATATTTGTATATGCGATTAATCGCGATTAATTAATCGGGACACCGTGTAATTAATTTGAATAAAATTTGAATCGATTGACAGCTCTAATATATATAAATATAAATAAGTATAATTATTGTATCATTATATATTGAATTATTGTTATATCATTTATCTCAGCAAATATTTGAATATGTGATTAATCGCGATTAATTAATCGGGACACCGTGTAATTCATTCAATTACATTTTTAATTGATTGACAGCCCTAATATAAAGCAATTTAAACTTTAAGATTAAATATGCACTTACCCAATACAGGCCACTTCTGATTCCAAATATTGCAAATAACATCAGGACAGCAGGGTAGATTTAATTATTTATTGTGATACATTATTTACACACATTACATCCCCCCAAAGTACTCTATACATATGATCAAGCAATGCACCCACAGAACTGTTGGAACGAGCGTTCCTCTTCATCCAGCCGACTCATTCACACTCATCCTGTCCAAAAATAACCCTTCCATTTTTGGTGCTTTACTTTAAAACAAGAGAGGAAAAGCTGAAGAAGAATTAAACGTGATGAAATAATAAAGATCAATCTGTGTCAGCAACTCACAGTTTATTCTTGCCATCTTTAGTCAGAGTAAATACGGGAAACTACGCTTTATTATGTCGTGATATTTAAAGGAATAACATTCGGATAAATACATTCGGATCTATTTATTATGGACGTGTTCACAGCGGTCATCCCAACACGTGTGTTTCAAGGGCTGCTCCACGTTTGGGAAACCCTTGTTGACCTCAAAGCTTTGGGTGAGGGTTTGTGTTAAATAAAATATAGGTCACCTGTGATATATATCTAAAGCAAACTAGCGGTCGTCCCGAGGAACCGTTGCCGTTATGTTCAGTGCATTTAATACAGAATCTCTGTCCGCCATTAATCAGGTCCATAATCAATATCTGATGCAACAGCATCCTCATGTCCCAGGACCGGTAGAAAAACAACACGCTCCAAATAATACATCAGAATTAAAGAAACAGTTCAAACAATTATGAAAATTCTGTCATTATTAACTAAACCTCAGGTTGTCCAAACCTGTACGCTGCATGTACAATAGGGAAATCCTCACGCAGGTCTTTACCGTACAACAACAGTGCATAGTGACCATTCAAGACTGCCTGAATGAAGGGGCGAAATTACTCAAAATTAAACTGGTGATAAATAGTCAAGTATTTAACCCTTTCAGCTCTGAAGGTGCTTTTAAAGATCTGCTGTTTCAGTGGCATACTCACAATTAAAGGCTTATAACGCGACAAAAAAACAACAAAAAAAGTGTTTAGTATCAATGTATATAAAACTTTTTTTTGTAATGAAATAGATTATTAAACATTCTGAGACTCTCAGCCTGAGAAACTGCTGAAATAAATTTCACACTTAATAAATTCAGCCAAAAATGTACTTTTTTCTTATTTTTCTGATTTGTTATTATGTGTAAAAAAGAAAGCTCCAAAAAACTGCTTTTGTTTTGTTCTCAATCATGTCGACTGTATCTGAGAATAATTGTGTGTTGATACTCCAAAGCGATCAAAAGTTCCAACATTACAAATATAATTAATTATAGTGTCCAAAAACATCTCCAAACAAATAAAAGATAATAATTGTACATAAGAACTAATTACACATGCAAACACAACAATGACTAAAGGTTTGCATAGCATGCACACATGATTTTACTCATGAGATTTCACAGAATGAGTTTCATTCTGTGTCATTTGAGTCATCATTGAGTCTGTGTCGTGTATTTGGCGCCATCTCCTGGTGGTCATATGTAACATTGTGCTTCATGTGGATTATCTAATGATCTATACATCTGATTATCTTGTGTGTGGACTCGATTGAAAGAGAATCACAGACTCTAAATAATCATATGTGAGATTGTATGTTCTGTTTATATAAGTGTAGTTATAAGTGAAAACGTCTGAAATAAGCA
>NC_068282.1:1001532-1006532 GCF_025860055.1 Xyrauchen texanus
ATCATGCTAGCGTTCGTTGTGTTTATTATGATTTTAAAACTATCAGTGTATCAGAATATTGTTTTTACGAGTACAGCTAATAATGGCAATAAAGATAATTACATGCAAACTAATTGTTTTCTTGATTAGTATTTTTATCTTGGCGTCTAGTTAAAAAAATAAACTTAAAATAAAACTTATAACTAGATATATTAAGTTGACAAGCAACATTGCGTAATATATCTTCTCTAACTGAATTAGGCGAGGCTAATGCTTAAAATAATAAACAAATGTTTGCCAATGGGTTGAAGAAAACACAATTATTTCAAAGGTAAACCGAGTTTATTTTTCTTACCCCATTGGCAAATAGTTTTTATTATTTTAAGCAGCAGTTTACTAAATGTTGTTGAGTTCTCTGAAAGACAAATGATCTGATTCCTTTCAGCTCTGAAGGTGTTTTTAAATATTTCCTGATTCAGTGGCATTCCCAAAATAAAGGCGTATAATTAAAAAAACAAACAAACAAACAAACAAACAAACGAAACAAAAACAAGGAGGGTCAAGAGTTTGGCATCATTGTCAAGAAAGTTTTTCATTTAAAATAAATAAATAAATAATTTATCTTATGAAACATTCTGAGACTCTCTGCCTAATAAACTGCTGATAAATCACATTAAAAAAAAAAAAATTCTTAGAAACTTTTGTTTTGTTCTCAATCATGTCGACTGTATCTGAGGAAAAGTTTGTGTTGATACGACAAAGCGATCAAAAGTTCCAACATTACAAATATAATTAATCACAGTGTCCAAAAACATCTCCAAACAAATAAAAGATAATAATTGTACATAAGAACTAATTACACATGCAAACACAACAATGACTAAAGGTTTGCATAGCATGCAGACATGATTTTAGTCATGAGATTTCACAGAATGAGTTTCATTCTGTGTCATTTGAGTCATCATTGAGTCTGTGTCGTGTATTTGGCGCCATCTCCTGGTGGTCATATGTAACATTGTGCTTCATGTGGATTATCTAATGATCTATACATCTGATTATCTTGTGTGTGGACTCGATTGAAAGATAATCACAGACTCTAAATAATGATTTTATGTTCCGTTTATTTTTTGTAAAGTTATAAGCAAAAATGCCTGAAATATGCAACACCAACATAATTCTCAAAGACACATATTTAGCTGTTACTCGCTATATTATTATCTCTGAGTAATATAAATATGCTGGTTGTATTTTACTCTTCTAGAGCTTTCCAACAACATATGACACATGGATATTTGATCAGTTTGATGATTTTATTGATTGCAATAATATGTGCAGTGCAACATTTTTAATAAATGATCAAACAGACACTTCTGATTTATCTGCAGATTTTAAAGCTCTTGTTCAGTTTTGGTCATAATATCTACATGCATTAGAAAGTAGAGATTATTAACTCTCAAACGACACTGATTTGTGTTGATCAAGACTGCATTTATTAATATTTTGACATTTTTCCCCCTCGCAGGCCCGTCCGAGATCAAAGGCTTAAGCCATTTCGCTTGTTAAGTAAATATTTATAAGTAATTGTTTTAAGAATATTTAGATTTTTTTTTTCACTGTAAAACAAGACAAAAATACTAGTTAAGAAAATAATTTGTTGCAGTAAATGAAAAAATCAAAATGATCCTAAAAATTGGCTTAATTGGCTTTATTTAAAAAATAAAAAATTAAAATGTATATATATATATATTTAAAAAAATAATAATTTGTATTTTAATAGATGGGCATGTTTTCATAAGATTCACTTAGTTTGGGATAATATATATATAAGAGCACATACTTCATCCTTGAGGAGAACACACATTGCTAAAATACATTTCAGTCTTTCAGACCAATAATACAATTTCATAAGAGTTCATGGCGTGATGTTGACTAGTGAAAGGAGACTGTTAGCAGCTTTTCAATCTGAATGATACATTTACACATTGATACATTTACACATTGATACATTTACACATCTGTGGCAGCAATAAAGACGGAAAGCTGCGGTTTTTAACAACAGCTGGCACCAAAATAAAGCATTCTGCCTGATATACTTTATAACACTCACAACATTTCCTTCTTTATGTGCCACATCTCTCTCCAGCGAGGAAAATAATAACCCATCGAGTCGAACAGAAGATGGAGTGATCCAGCCAGACGAACTGTGTATACATATGTATGTCTTGGGGAATTTAATATAAAGAAAATTTGATTACAGTGGCTTGAGATCGCGAGCGGGGCGAGGGAAATCGTTTTATTGGTGCGTAGAGAGGAGAACTCGAGGCTGCTTTTTGAGTTAGAGGGCCATTAATAATCGCTAACTTCATTTGAGACAGAACGAGCAAAAAGCATTTTAAGAAAGTCTCTATGAGGGGCTGGAAGTGGGTAGAGCCAGAAGTTTCAAATGAGGTATCGAGGGAACGAATCAACCCGCGCGTTAAACGTACAGGTCTGGAAAGCACGCGGCTTTACAAGATCCACTAAATGAAACCACGGTGAAGAGACCACGGAGATTCGATCCCCAGAGTTTTTTGGAGCGCTACAACAACAACGACTTTGTAAACGGCAGATTATCAGTTAATAAACACTTACTTTTTCCCTGTTCCTTCACACAGTGCTATCTTATGACATCTAAACACTTTAACTAGCGCATTAATCATTTTAACGTTTGTATTACATAATCAACTACGTTTGCAAGCTTGTTAAAGTGTCAAATTGCGCGGGAGCTCGACTGACAGAGCGCTGCACTTGTGATGTAAACACGTGAGCCCAAAGTGTCATAAAAGCTCCACAAAATGATACAATTGTGTTTTCTGTCGGCCTTTAATTCTCTCTGAGGCTTGATTAGCCTGATTAGGGGCCGGGTGAGCGGAATCACGACCCGTCGCTCCTCCACCCTCTATTGTACGACAGCCGCGCCTCCCCGGATGGATCAGAGGCAGACCTCCGGCCCCTGGCGGATGGAAGGCCCCGCCATGTTTTTGGTGGACGGTAGGGGTCTTCCCACCCCTGGCAGTGGCAACCGCTCCAGGCGGTTGGTTGGGAGCCCTTCCTCCCCTCGCGGTCAGCAGCCGCTCCTCCACTTCCAGGCGGATGGCCGCGGCTGCTCCGTTGGGGTGGATGGTACCGGCGAGGACTCTACTACGGCGCATCCCTCCTCCTTCCTGGATTTCAGCACCAGTGTAAAGGAGTTAATGGAAAGGAGGAGGCGAGAACCGGCTTGACAATATATATATAATATTTTAATAAGAATCTGAAACAAAAAGACAAACACAAAAATGTGTCGGACAGCTGCCCGTAAATCTCTCTCTCTCACTCGCTCTCTCGCACTGCAGTCTCCAGTCAGCCTTTATCCCTCTCTTGAGGCTTGATTAGCCTGATTAGGGGCCGGGTGTGCAGAATCACAACCTGCCCTCCACCCTGCCACATTCCTCCCTCGTTCTCTCAGGTTGGGGAGCCCCCGGCATGATGTAGAACCCCCCCCACCCTCTTTCCCTGCGAGGGGCGTGCCTTCCGCACCATCTGCCGGCAGGTCATCCCCGTCTACCTGGATGAGGGAGGGGACAAGTGGAGTGAAACAAAACCTTCCACCCTCTAATGGATGACAGCCGCGCCTCCCCAGATGGATCAGAGGCAGACCTCCGGCCCCTGGTGGACAGAAAGCCCTGCCGTGTTTTTGGTGGACGGTTGGGGTCTTCCCACCCCTGGCAGCGGTAACCGCTCCAGGCGGTTGGTTGGGAGCCCCTCATTCCCTCGCGGTCGGCGGCCGTTCCTCCACTTCCAGTCGGCCGGGCACCTCTGTCCTCCGGCGGATGGCAGTGGCTGCTCCGTTGGGGTGGATGGACTCTACTACGGCGCATCCCTCCACCTTCCCGGATTTCGGCACCAGTGTAAAGGGATTAATGCTATTGCATTCAGAATCTGCAGACACCTTTTGCATTCGCGGGTCAATTTTGACCCGGTGGAATTCAAGCTTATGTATCATTTATAACCCGAAAGTTTTCATCTAAATTAATACTGTAAGTCATTAATTAGTTCTAACTGCTCTTACCTGTAAAAAGATTTCCAGGATGTTCCAAGCTGGGACCCTACATCTCTCTTCAGGTCCATAAACCTCCCAGTCAACCAGGTATCGGACCCCTCTGCCCCTCCACCTGATGTCGATCAGTCTCCTAACCATGTATGCCGGAGAGCCCCCAACAAGACACGGAGGTTTGATTTTGGAGACATGGATAACGGGGTGAATACGCTTGAGGTAAGGAGGTATTTTGAGATGGACTGCCACCGGACGAATGACCTTGGTGATGGGAAACGGCCAGATAAACTTGGGACCCAATTTACATGAGGGGAGTCAGAGCGGGATGTTCCAAACCTTCTGCCCACACACATAAGCTGGGGCCTTAGCCCGGTGCCGATCCGCCGACCTCTTAATGCGAGCGACAGTCCGTATGAGGGCTTCTCTGGCGGCTTTCCAGATGCATCGGCACCTCTGGATAAAGGCGTGGGCGGACAGAACCTGAACGTCGGGTACTTGTATGGGGAATAGAGGAGGCTTATAACCGAGGCTGCACAGGAAGGGTGATAACCCCGTAGACGATGACTGCAAGGAGTTGTGGGCGTACTTGACCCAGACTAAATCATCGCTCCAAGAGGACGGATTACGGGATGCTACATGGTGTAGGGCCTTTTCTAGCCCCTGAATCGCTCACACTGCTTGCCCATTTGTCTGGGGATGAAACCCAGAGGACAAACTCACCATAGCCCCCAGCTGTCGACCGAATTGGTTAATGACTGCTACTGTTGTCTCCCTCGCTGAAGGTCATTTGGGGAGGGGAATGAATTGAGCCGCCTTCAAGAACTGGTCCACTACAGTCAAATCGACTGTGCTGCCATGGGAGGGGGAGGGGGGGGTTACCAGTTATGAGATCCATGGCTTTGTGCAATCAGGGTCTCAAAGGGACAAAGGGATCACAGGACGTCTT
>NC_068282.1:1014032-1019032 GCF_025860055.1 Xyrauchen texanus
CAGTAGCTAGAGTGATTGGGGTGGTTTATAGGGTGTTGCTAGGCAGTTGCTAAAGTGTTTTGGGTGTTTGCTAAGGTGTTGCTAGGCAGTTACTATAGTGTTTTGGGTGGTAGCTAGAGTGTTCTGGTGGTTGCCAGGTATTGGTAGAGTGTTCTGGGTGGTCATTAGTTTGTAGCTATGCAGTTGCCAGTGTGATTGGGGTGGTTTATAGGGTGTTGCTAGGTAGTTGCTAGAGTGTTCTGGTGGCTGCTAGGGCATTTTTAGGTGGTTGCCCGGAATTGCTAGGGTGTTCTGGGAGGTTGCTAGGGTGTTGCTAGGCAGTTGATAGAGTGTTTTGAGTTGCTGCTAGGGCATTGTTAGGTGGTTGCCAGGCATTGCTTGGGTGTTCTGGGTGGTCACTAGGGTGTAGCTATGCAGTAGCTAGAGTGACTGGGGTGGTTTATAGGGTGTTGCTAGGCAGTTGCTAAAGTGTTTTGGGTGTTTGCTAAGGTGTTGCTAGGCAGTTACTATAGTCTTTTGGGTGGTAGCTAGAGTGTTCTGGTGGTTGCCAGGTATTGGTAGGGTGTTCTGGGTGGTCATTAGTTTGTAGCTATGCAGTTGCTAGTGTGATTGGGGTGGTTTATAGGGTGTTGCTATGCAGTTGCTAGAGTGTTTTGGTTGATTTCTAGGGTGTTCTGGGTGGTCACTAGTGTGTTGCTATGTATTTGCTAGAGTGTTCTGGGTGGTTGCTAGGTGGTTGCCAGGCATTACTAGGGTGTTTTGGGTGGTTGCCAGGTATTGCTAGGGTGTTCTGGGTGGTCATTAGGTTGTAGCTATGAAGTAGCTAGAGTGATTGGGGTGGTTTATAGCGTGTTGCTAGGTAGTTGCTAGAGTGTTCTGGTGGCTGCGAGGGCATTTTTAGGTGGTTGCCTGGAATTGCTAGGGTGTTCTGGGAGGTTGCTAGGGTGTTGCTAGGCAGTTGATAGAGTGTTTTGGGTTGCTGCTAGGGCATTGTTAGGTGGTTGCCAGGCATTGCTTGGGTGTTCTGGGTGGTCACTAGGGTGTAGCTATGCAGTAGCTAGAATGATTGGGGTGGTTTATAGGGTGTTGCTAGGCAGTTTCTAAAGTGTTTTGGGTGTTTGCTAAGGTGTTGCTAGGCAGTTGCTATAGTGTTTTGGGTGGTAGCTAGAGTGTTCTGGTGGTTGCCAGGTATTGGTAGGGTGTTCTGGGTGGTCATTAGTTTGTAGCTATGCAGTAGCTAGTGTGATTGGGGTGGTTTATAGGGTGTTGCTAGGCAGTTGCTAGAGTGTTTTGGTTGGTTTCTAGGGTGTTCTGGGTGGTCACTAGGGTGTTGCTATGTATTTGCTAGAGTGTTCTGGGTGGTTGCTAGGTGGTTTCCAGGCATTACTAGGGTGTTTTGGGTGGTTGCCAGGTATTGCTAGGGTGTTCTGGGTGGTCATTAGGTTGTAGCTATGTAGTAGCTAGAGTGATTGGGGTGGTTTATAGGGTGTTGCTATGTAGTAGCTAGAGTGTTTTGGTTGGTTGCTAGGGTGTTCTGGATGGTCAATTGGGTGTTGCTAGGTAATTGCTAGAGTGTTCTGGGTGGTTGCTTGAGTGTTCTGGTGGTTGCTAGAGTGGTCTGGTGGATGCTAGGGCACTGCTAGGTGGTTGCCAGGCATTGCTAGGGTGTTCTGGGTGGTCACTAGGGTGTAGCTATGCAGTAGCTAATGTGATTGGGGTGGATTATAGGGTGTTGCTAGGCAGTTGCTAAAGTGTTTTGGGTGTTTGCTAGGGTGTTCTGGGTGGAGCAGCAAATTTGCAGCTCATTATTTTCACATGCAAATGAGTGGTGAACCTCCAGCAAACCTTTGGCAACAAAGGTCAATGTGCACACATTTTCCGCAAAACTAATTTGCATGTGAAAATGATCAGTGGCAAATTTGTGGCAAGTTTTCTGTAAATTTGCCATGAACTCTCCATTTTTGTAAAGGAGATTCAGTCTAAGTTGCCTCCACGTCTGAGACCGTCAATCAGCGCATCTTATCACGTGACCCGTTGAGCGCGTTACCACGGAGACATAGCGTGTGTGGAGGCTTCACGCTATTCTCCACGGCATCCACGCACAACTCACCACACGCCCCACCGAGAGCGAGAACCACATTATAGCGACCACGAGGAGGTTACCCCATGTGACTCTACCCTCCCTAGCAACCGGGACATTTTGGTTGTTAAGGAGACCTGGCTGGAGTCACTCAGCACGCCCTGGATTCAAACTCATGGATTCAAACCCTGAATCCATGGATTCAAACCCTGGATTCAAACTCATGACTCCAGGTGTGATAGTCAGCGTCTCGCTGAGATACCCAGACCCCCCTATCTGCACTGTGTGATACATGTATGAGGATGCGCAAGTCATGTGGAACGCTCATTATGAGCTCAAATCTGAAAATAAAAAAGCTTGAGTTCTACAGTCACCATCAGATGCTTGTCTGGAATACAGATCCGGTGCAACGGCAGCTGCTCTGCATGCAAACCGGGGGAAATTCAGCCGGTGAGCCGTAATTACGCCAGCCTAAAGGCGAATTTAAAAAATGACTCTCAGTGTGACATCACTCATGGTCGCTGTTGTCAGGGACGCCCAGGGTCTCGTGGCAGGATGGGTAACAGGATGAAAGCAATTCATTTTTATCTTGGCTCAGTCATGGCTAAAGAGATTATTTATTACTCATGAAGTGTACGGTCTGGAGGCTTTCTGCTCCGAGGGATTCAGAGAGATCGGAGAATTCATAAAAACACAGTCAACATCGCCGTGAAGCTTCAAGAGCAGCTAAAAGGACGTCAGAAATCAGATTCAGAGAATAGACGATGACCCATATGAAAGAAAAATCCCAAATAAGATCTTTTTAATGTCTCCGTTGTTTCTCCTAGCAACAAGATCAAATGAATAGCACATGGAGACTTTAGTCAACAATGTCTCAAACTGAGCTCAGGTTTGCCGAGACTCCAAAGTCAGTAATCGAATCGAATCGTTTTAGGGGGTGTTCACAATTGGCAGGTTTGGTTCGATTAAAACGAACTCTGGTGCGATTGCTCTGTAAGTGCGGTTCATTTGAACAAGTGTGAACGCTGCCATCCGAACCTTGGTGCGCACCAAACAAGCGGGTCTCGGTCCGCGTCCAAAGAACTCTGGTGCGGTTCGATTGATATATGAACGCAACTTGGACCAAAGACGTCTAAATGGACCAAAAACAGCCAGTAATTTGCCTAATACTGACCTCAAGCATACCTGGTTCTTCTCATGATAGGAGCGATGTTGCCCGTTATAGTTCGGGACAGGGGTCGGGACTGCCCGACAGCCGTCCTTGCAGCATATCTTCGTTTGTCTGTGCAACGGAGGAATTCCTGGTGCTGTTTTGAGCATTCCTAGTACACATTTTATTAACTCTTCGTTTGTTCTCAGCTGGTAAATATGCCACCATATATACTGTAAAGCAGTTCAATGGAAAGGAGGAGGCGAGAACCGGCCTGGCGATATAAACAATATTTTAATGATTAACTTCAACAAAAGACAAACACACACATATGACGGACATGTCCGTAAACGATCTCTCTCTCGCCGCACCACCGTCTGCCATTGGCCTTTATCCCTCTCAGAGGCTTGATTAGCCGGATAAGGGACTGGGTGTGTATAATCACGACCCGGCCCCGCCCTGTCACATTCCTCCCTCGTTCTCTCAGGCATGGGAGCCCCCGGCATGATGTACACCCCCCCCCCACCCCCACCCCTTTCCCTGGGGGAGGGCGTTCCCTAAGCCCCATCTGCCGGCAGGTCATCCCCGTCTACCTGGATGAGGGAGGGGACAAGGGGAGGGAAACAGAAATATAAAAAAAAGGGGGGGGGGTACTTCCTGTAACAGTGTAGTACTCCCTAAAAAAACACTGTAAAATTTAAACGAGAGGGAAAAGGCCAACGCGGATCGGCAGTGAGAGAGAGCGGAGAGAGACAAAAAAACCCCACTTACTCGCCAGTTCTCCGATACGCCGTAGCTTGTTCCTCGGCCACTCCTCCACCCCCTAACGAACGACAGCCACGCCTCTCCTGGCGGACGGAAGTTTCCGCCGCATTCTCTGGGAACAGAAGGGGTCTCCCGCTCCAGGCGGTCGGCAGCGAGCCCCTCCCTGCTCGTGGTCGGCGGTCTCAGACCCCGCCGCGTTTCAGCGGCCGGTAGTGGACTCCTGCGCTCCAGGCAGCGCCCCTGACCACAAACATGCCCCTTCTCCCCTCGTGGTCGGCGGCCGTTGGGTTGGATGGTAGTGGCGAGAACTCTACTATGGCGTATCCCTCCTCCTTCCCAGATTTCGGCACCAGTGTAAAGCAGTTCCATGGAAAGGAGGAGGCGAGAACCGGCCTGGCAACATAAACAATATGTCAGGCGATAAAACGATATCGATATTTATCACGATAAAGAAAATCCACGATAAGCTTTTGAGGAATTTTCGATATTTACTGCGTGTCGCTAAAACACAAGCAGTTCGTCTTTCTCAGGCTGGGGTGGACGAAATCCGCTCAAAGGCGCTCACAGCGCTAGGAGAGAGCTACCGCTGCTAATCCTACGATCCATCTTGCGAGCGTGACCCTCGGCTTTCATAGGAATGAATTGAAAACGCTCTCAGCTTCGATCACAACGCGCCAGTGGTAATGTAGGGTCAGACTGGATGAACATGCTAATGCTAGCTGCCTTGCTAATGATTAGGCTACGTTGGACACCGGATTGATTCCATCCGCACCGCAAGACTTCACCGGTTGCGTCCTCTCATCGTCTCTAGTGAAGAGCGCGACAGAACAACAGTAATGTGGACGACAGCTCTAATCTTTCTGCGCTGTAATCTTGAATATTGTTCTCTAGCACCAAACATGCATCGTTTCTGCCCCGTTCCGCTCTGCACACGTCGCCTCTTTTCCCCGCATGTGTGTAGACATGAAGCGCCGCATGAGTTAACGTGGTTTCAAAGCAGCTTTT
>NC_068282.1:1024032-1034032 GCF_025860055.1 Xyrauchen texanus
TGGCCTTGAACCAATCCTAATGTCGTATTGAGGCAGGGATGCTCTTCTGCGTTAACACCTTGAACGGAAGCCTGTGTATGGCTTTGTCCAAAGCACACAGATTCAAGATTGGGAGCAACCCTCACCTTCTCTTTGTCACGATAAAATAGGCTATGGGGACGGGCTCTATTACTCCCTTCGCCAGAAGGGTGTCGACCTCCGCTGCTCGGGCAGGGTGGTTCGTGGCAAGGCAGAGCAGGCACCCCACCTGGAAGACAGCCCAGGGGGAATGTGCTGCTCCGCAAGCCCGCAACAGTGGGCGGTGACTGTGGTGGGTGAGCGACCCCAGAGACCAGCACACTAACCTGTTCGCCGGCTGTCTCTCGAAGGAGAATGAGGGAACGGGAGGTAAGAATTCCAGCATCTGGCTGTTGCGAGTGCGTTGACCCAGGGAATGACGAAACTGCTGTTTTACCGACCATAGAGGCGCCGAGGCTCAGAGGGCACCCGCCGATATAATACTTATCATGCGTTGGCCCAGGGCCGATGGTGGGACTGGAGAGTTCACCCAGGCCAGACCAGTCAGAGTCAGTCAACTCATACCCGGGTTGCCCGTGCCATCTCAAAGCCCGTCCGGGGTTCTTTGGGACCAGCTGAGGGCAGGTGAAGCCGTGACCGGCTGAGGAGCAGGTGAACCGGGGCCGGCACCGCAGAGGAGCGGTTCTGGCGAGAAGCAGACAGGGTGCAGGACTTGAAGGCGGCCGAGTCGTGCCATGGCAAGAGGTGCTTAATCGCCTCGGCCTGCTTCCTCACCGCCGAGAACTGATGGGCGAAATCCTTGACGGTGTCACCAAGAAAGAGATGGGTGCATCAAGAAAGAGGACTTTTTCACCACCACGCATCTCCACAAGGTTGAGCCACAGGTGCCGCTCTTAGACCACAAGAGTGAACATCGTCCGGTCCAGGAATTTCCTCACCCATAAGGCGAGGTCAGTTGCAGTATGCAGTTCCTGCATCAGCCCCATTGCGAGTCACGAACAACACATTAAATCCGCCCTGAGGTGGACCGCCTTTATTGCTCGATAGCTCTTCTGAATGGGAGGTCCGTGGGGGTTGAGCTGGCGAAAACGTTCCCATATCCACATCCAGATAACCCACGTGCTTTCCGACCAGGCCGGCTGAGCATCAGTCTAGAACGGAGCGGGTTGGGGAGCAGCCGTGGTGGCTCCTTGCTTCATGAAGAAGGAAGTGAGTCACTACCGCAACGTTCTGATGGGCATGTTCTCACAGTGAGAGCATAACCCTTCCACGTAAGCTGACTCGGCATGCTGGTGCCCCAAGCAATCGAGACAGATTTAATATCTGTCCGTTAGAGGTCTGAATCTTCACTGGCCTCACGATTCAATTCGATTCAAAGGGTAACGATTTGATTATAAAACAATTCTCGATGCATCACGATACATCTTGTCCTTCAATATCTTTCTTTTTTCAGTTTCTTAAAAATTGGCATGGCGTGCAGAAGAGGCAGAAAGCCGCTGTTAATGCACCGTAGATCCAACAGCAATGCTCTAGAGGTGAGTAGAACAGTGGTGAGTTTCTCAGCTCGCAGATCACACACCCGCTTGTCTCCGAAGAAAGGATCTGACTGAACAGATGCACGATCCCGCCTTTTATACCTGTATGTCCAGGGGCGGGACATGCACATTCTGTTCGGCAATTTTTCATTGGCCTTTTCTCATATTCAGAGGTATCCGAGGCTCTCGAAAGAATCGGCATAACGTCGAGTGAGTGACAGAAGGGGAACAGTAACGCTGCTGTTACCATCTACACTGCAAGCAAACAATGCAACAAAACTGGAACGCTGCCTGTGGCATGGGGGGCGTGGTCGTGTGTCGGACTGCGGGAGAGAGAGAGCGGTAAGGCTTGTCACCTGGTTTGTAAGTACCTCTAACACCTGTGTCTTGTTATAGTGACACGGAGAGAGACATTTAAGGGACGCCAAGTGTCGAGAGCGAGAGAGACAGATTGTTTACGGACATGTCCATCATGTGTGTTTATGTTGTCTTTTAAGTTTACCATTAAACTATTATTTATATCGTCAAGCCGGTTCTCGCCTCCTCCTTTCTATTGTTACCTTTACACTGGTGCCGAAGCCCGGGAAGGAGGAGGGATACGCCGTAGTATAGTTCTCGCCACTACCGTCCACCCCAACGGAGCAGCCGCGAGGGGAGAAGGGGCTCCTAGCCGACCGCCTGGAGCGGTCAGGGCCGCTGCCAGGGGCGCAGGAGTCACCTACCGGCCGCTGAAACACGGCGAGGTTTAAGACCAACGACCGCGAGCGGGGAGGGGCTCACTGGCGACCGCCTGGAGCGAGAGGGCCACTACCAGGGGCGGGGGAGACCCCTTCTGTTCCCCAAGAATGTGGCGGGGTGTTCCGTCCGCCAGGGGCTGGAGGACTGCCTTGGATCTGCCCGGAGAGGCGTGGCTGTCGTCCGATAAAGGGTGGAGGAGTGGCCGAGGAACAAGCTGCGGCATATCGGAGAACTGCCGAGAACCGGCTTGACGATATAATTAATAGTTTAATGGTAAACTTAAAAGACAACATAAACACACATGACGGACATGTCCGTAAACAATCTCTCTCTCTCGCTCTCGACACTTGGCGTCCCTTAAATGTCTCTATCCGTATCACTATAACAAGACACAGGTGTTAGAGGTACTTACAAACCAGGTGACAAGCCTTACCGCTCTCTCTCTCTCCCGCAGTCCGACACACGACCACGCCCCCCATGCCACACTGCCATTATAATCAACTAATTTGTATAAGCTGCAAGCGACCAACAACACGAGTGTTACTACATGTGATTGACTCAACAAATCTGTCACACTGAAACCAGTTTCTTCTTTCCCATTGGTAGTTGCAAAATGTTAAACTGCTCAACTTAGACACATCTCAACAGTTTCTGTTGCTTATGTCATGTCAAATAAACAACTCTCGTTGAAAATTAATGACTCGGTGGCTTTGTCGGATCAAATAACCTGTCTACACTAAACGTGCACGACTTCCACAAATGAAGATGCCTTCACACTGATTTGCAGCAACAAAGTGGCCAAAATGTATCCATTTTTAATGAGAGTTGATTTGAGGCAACATAAGCGACAGTGACTTGGCAACCTTTAGAGATTAAATCGCTGTCAGTTGAACATCCGTTGAGGTTGCCGAGTCGCTGTGCCGTTGGTCACTAGTAGTCCAATGCATCCAATGGATTTAATGGAGACAGATCAAACGAGCTCCACTGTCTGCACTCCCATTGGTGGTCACTGCATGATGTCACTACTCATTTGCATAAAGATAAACTCTCAAACCACAAACTCTCATGGATAATGAAGGACTTTTGGTTGCATAATCTATATGGTTATCTATACTGCACGTGTGACTTCCAGGAATCATAATAGTCGCTTGATGCTTGCGGTGTAGACTGGTGTTAGTATGTGTGTGTGTGTGTGTGTGTGTGTGTGTGTGTGTGTGTGTGGCAGTATCTTCTTTGCATGCAGGACAGTAGGCGATGCATCAAAAGATGACAGATCCCCCATTCTCCTTTAAATAAGAGTGCTGTGCGGGGAGTTCTAGCTGGGCCGTAACTTTAATCATTCATCTAAATAAGAGCTGCACTACTGCAAGTCTCGCGCTCTGAGCCGCCACTGGCACACCGCCAGGCCGGCAGGAATCACAAGTGACGGCGCTCCAGTGCATTTCTCATTTGTAAACGTGTAAACATAAATTTGAGTCAGATTGGTGACGGGCGACCGAGCCCTCCGCAGATTTATGTATTGAGTGAGTTTTAAAATTCAGACAGGTGTGGGGGCTGAGACGGAGATGTATCCCGTGTTTAAGATGAGCGACACTAAGCGACAGTGATTGATGCCCTCTCCACTCCCGCTGCGGGAGAAATCCACAGAAAAATAGACGAAATAAAAAATGTATAACGCAAACACAGACAGCAGGGAGGGAGAGAGCAAAGAGCCGTCTACATAATGAAAAGAGGAGGGGAGGAGAACAAAACCCACGGGAGACGCAGAGGAGCGATTGAGGAGGCGGTTGGTGGGTGCCAGATTCCGGAATGGTTGGGAGGAATCTAGAAGGTGAGAGGGGTGACAGGAGGAGAAAATGATGGAAGGATGACAAACACACAGAGAGGATGATGGCAGGGTTGTTAATGCGATGGAGACTGAACGGTTTGCAGGCCGATTCCTCGCGCCCTCATTAGTAGGAGGGTAGCGAGACAGACAGAGTGCTACTGTGCTTGGTCTACTCTAACTACTTACTTGTGCCCTCTGGTCATGGGTGCTGTTGTTCACCCAAGATTGGCCGACAACATGTACATTTCGCTTTTATCCAAAGTGACTTACAGTGCACTTATTACAGGGACAATCCCCCCGGAGCAACCTGGAGTTAAGTGTCTTACTCAAGGACACAATGTTGGTGACTGTGTGGATCAAACCAGCAACCTTCTGAGTACCAATGTATTATACAGAGCACTTATTACAGGGACAATCCCCCCAGAGCAACCTGGAGTTAAGTGTCTTACTCAAGGACACAATGTTGGTGACTGTGTGGATCAAACCAGCAACCTTCTGAGTACCAATGTATTATACAGAGCACTTATTACAGGGACAATCCCCCCGGAGCAACCTGGAGTTAAATGTCTTACTCAAGGACACAATGGTGGTGACTGTGGGGATCAAACCAGCAACCTTCTGAGTACCAATGTATTATACAGAGCACATATTACAGGGACAATCCCCCCGGAGCAACCTGGAGTTAAATGTCTTACTCAAGGACACAATGGTGGTGACTGTGGGGATCAAACCAGCAACCTTCTGAGTACCAATGTATTATACAGTGCACTTATTACAGGGACAATCCCCCCGGAGCAACCTGGAGTTAAATGTCTTACTCAAGGACACAATGGTGGTGACTGTGGGGATCAAACCAGCAACCTTCTGATTACCAATGTATTATACAGAGCACTTATTACAGGGACAATCCCCCCGGAGCAACCTGGAGTTAAGTGTCTTACTCAAGGACACAATGGTGGTGACTGTGGGGATCGAACCAGCAACCTTCTGAGTACCAATGTATTATACAGAGCACTTATTACAGGGACAATCCCCCCGGAGCAACCTGGAGTTAAGAGTCTTACTCAAGGACACAATGGTGGTGACTGTGGGGATCGAACCAGCAACCTCCTGATTACCAGTTACAATATGTGCCTATATTCTAGTGTTCACATAAAAAGTGACAAAGGAACTTTAAACAGATATACGCATTCAAAATATCAATTTGTCCTTAAGGAAAACGGAACACAAATATCGATGACTCATCTTGCACTCAAAGGCTTATCAACATTCTGTCCAATAGATGGTCTCCAGAATGACAGAGCTCCTCCCCCTTATCGTCCTGTCACTGACTAGCATTAGCACGTCACAAATCATCGTTCAAAGCTGTGATGTAACCTGAAGCACTTTGACTAACTACTTCAATCTGAAATGACAAAACAGAAAGGAAACTTACTAAAATATCATTATTAATCTTAAACTAACTTTATCTATTCTCCTGACACAATTAGCATAAATATTTAAGTTAATTATATTTATTTAAATAAACAATCAAATTATATTAATATAAATGTTTAAATAACAATCAAATTATATTAAAATAAATGTTTAAATAACAATATATTATTGTTTTTAATATATGTAATTAATGAATTGATCAATTATTTATTTCAATAAATTTGTATTTATTCATATTTGTATTTGTAAATAAAAACTATATAACTACTAACAAGCTTACTATAAATATAACTATTAACCTGGCACAGTTAGCAAATATATATATATATTACAAATAAATGGTCAAAAAATTCCAATAAATATACCAAAAATAATAATTGCACAAATAAAATGTATTTTTTATTAATTCATAGTATTTATATTTAAACATTTATATTAATATAATTTAATTGTTTGTTTAGAATCTATTTTATAAATAAATATATAAATAAATTACAAATGACAAATTATTTGAAAAAATCTTTTATAAATAATATCATTGAAATATAATATATATATTATATATAGCGTATAAATGATGTAATTATCAATAAGTTAACTATAACTATTTTATTTATCTATATATAGTATATGTTTGTTTTAATTATATTATTTCTAATAGATTTTTTCAAATAATGTTTTATTTATTTATGTATAAAATAGATACTTGTGTGTGTTTTTGTGTGTGTGTGTTTTTGTGTGTGTGTGTTTTCTTTGTGTTTGTGTGTTGTGTGTGTGTGTTTGATTTGTGTGTGTGTGTGCTGTGCGTGTGTGCTGTGCGTGTGCTGTGTGTGTGTGTGTGTGTGTGTGTATGTGTGTGTGCACTTTGTGTATGTGTGTGTGCGCGCACTGTGTGTGTGTGTGCGCTGTGTGTGTGTGTGTGCTGTGCGTGTGTGTGCACTGTGTGTGTGTGTGTGTACTTTGTGTATGTGTGTGTGCGCGCACTGTGTGTGTGTGCGCTGTGTGTGTGTGTGTGTGTGTGTGTGTGTGTGTGTGTATATGTGTGTGCGCACTGTGTGTGTGTGCACGCTGTGTGTGTGTGTGTGCTCTGTGTGTATGTGTGTGTGTGTGTGTGTGTGTGTGCTCTGTGTGCTGTGTGTGTGAGTGTGTGTGTGTGTATGTGTGTGTGTGTGTGTGCTGTGCGTGTGTGTGCACTGTGTGTGTGTGTGTGTGTACTTTGTGTATGTGTGTGCGCGCACTGTGTGTGTGTGTGCGCTGTGTGTGTGTGTGTGTGTGTGTGTGTGTATGTGTGTGCGTACTGTGTGTGCGTGTGTGTGTGTGCACGCTGTGTGTGTGTGTGTGTGCTCTGTGTGTGTGTGTGTGTGCTCTGTGTGTATGTGTGTGCTCTGTGTGCTGTGTGTGAGTGTGCACTGTGTGTGTGTGTGCTGTGTGTGTCTGTTTTGTGTGTGTGCGTGCGTGTGTGTGTATATGTGTGTGAGTGTGCTCTGTGTGTGTGTGTGTGTGTGTGTGTGTGTGTGTGTGTGTGTGTGTGTGATCATAACCCTCATAACCTTACAGCTAGTGAAAAACACCAGGGTCAACATGTAATTAAGCGCTGATCCCTCATACAGTGAGCACCAGTAAAAAAACAAACATAAAACAGGAAACACAATTTCACTCTGGACAAAGAATCAATACTTGTCTGAAAAGCATTAATCAAACCGGGTCTCCTTCAGCGAGCGCTCTTTTAAACAATATTCATGCGTTACTAGAAGTTTCTTCCCAGCGCCTGTTAAACGAGCTCAAGTTGCTGATTTGTGGATGTGAACCTTCTTGAAGGACGAAGCGTGGAGACCCCTGACTGAGCGTAGTACACACGCCATCTGCTATCTGAGGCCGATTGTGCTGAGCACCAGTTCTATTCTCAACTCTACACGGATGTCATCAATCCAGCGCTGAGACAGGACAGCAGATTCTCTCTTTATCTTATCTAAACCTCGTCCATGCAGAAATCATTGTTTTGTGCATCTTTAAACACGTGCACATTTGTGCAGGCGAAACATCTTTAACCGAGCTCTGAATTCTTGAATCAGAATTAATAAACAGCATTTAAACCAGTTTATCCACTACAAAGAGATTTCAAGCTCATAGCGGCACCAAATATAATTAGTGTTATTAAATCTATTTTTGATGTAATATTATATTTATTTAAATATATAAAAAATAAAATTGTATTAATATTAATTTGTAAATAAAATAACTTAATATAATATAAAAATAAAATGACCAATTATTATTTTTCATATTTTTGTTTTCATTTATTTATTCTTTATTTGACTGAATTTATATATTTATTTATAATAAAGATGAAAATCTATAATGATTATCCTGGCACAGTTAGCAAAATATATAATATAAATAAGTTGATTATATTTATTTCAATAAACCATTCATAAAATCGATTAATTAATAAAAATATAAATATAAATACATATCAAAAATACATTTATTTTACAAATATTATTTTTATATATATATATATTTTTTTAATGAACTATAATGTATTTATGTAATTATTTATAATATAGATATATCAATAAAAATTTAATAAAATGACTACACAGTTAGCCTAAATATTTAATATATAATTGTTATATTTACTCATGAACAATACAATTATTATAATTTTAATTCATAAATATAAATAAGTATGATTATGCAACTTTTTGCAATAATTTTTTTCATAAATGTATTTAAACTTTAAGTTATATATTATTTAGAGCATATATATATATATATATATATATATAAAAAGAAAAATACTTCCCATTAAGACCCTGAGAGGAGACGCGTGTGTGAGTGCGTGTGTGTGCCCGTTTGTGTGTTTATGTGTGTGTGCATGCGTATGTGTGTATTAATGACTGTGTGTGTGTGTGCGCGTGCATGCGTATGTGTGTGAGTGTGAGTGTGCGTGCGGTGTGTGCGCGCGTGCGTTTGTGTGTTAATGTGTGTGAGTGTGTGTGCATTTGTGTGTGTGAGTATGTGTGTGAGTGCATGTGTGTGCGCGTTTGTGTGTTTATGTGTGTGAGTGTATGCGCGTTTGTGTATTTGTGTGTGTGAGTGTGTGTGTGTGCGCATTTTTGTGTTTGTGTATGACTGTGTGTGTGTGTGTGTGTGTGACTGTGTGTGTACATGTGCGTGCGCACGCGCGTGTGAGTGAGTGTGTGTGTGTGCGTGTATGTGTGTGTGTTTGTGTGTGTGTGTGTGTGTTTGTGCCAGATGGGTGGTTGTTCTGCGCCCGCTCAGGTCATCTTACCTGCGGGATGCATCCGTGTGGTTCTGACAGCTGGCAGCACAATAAATACACAAACACACACACCAAACCCTTACACATGCCAAACAAATACAATAAAAACTCACCCGCTGCTTTAAAAAGAGTGTCTGCATTATTCCGCACATAACAAACGTGACAAGACACATCTGCGGTTCACTTACAGAAGAAACAGTCGCACCAGTACCTACAGCAACACACTGTTATATCTAATGACTTCTTCATATGTGAGGCCTTACTGCACTTAAGATAGACTGATTACACACACACACACACACACACACACACACACACACACACACACACACACACACACTTATACATGTCAATTTTGATCATAACAGACATGTCCAAGAAATAGACACTGAGATAAGATGCTGCAATGTACAGCAGCTATTGTTATAGAAAGGCAGAGAATTGAAGATCAGTGTTGATGAAGCTATTCTGCAACTGTAGCTAGCAAAGCTACAATCTACTGATCATTAAAATGGTAAACTAGCGAGGAGTTGCAAAGCATGACGACCCCTGTCTTTCATTGTTTAGCCAAACAGATTCATGCCACTGGTAGAGCCAGGAGTCGACATGTCGAGTCCCTGTGTAGTGAACATTGGACATGATTGGAAAATGGCAGTGCCCCTCACTTACAGTCATGGCGAAGAACAGAAATACTTTTGCATGGGGGATAATGATCTTGTGTTAGAGCACAACAGTGCCCGCCCACTTCTTCAGCAGGAAGTAGTTTCCCCATCCCCATTTCTTTCGTAGACTTTTTATCCCAATTTGTAACGGCCAATTCCCAATGCGCTGCAAGTCCTCGTGGTGGTGTAGTGACTCGCCTCAATCCGGGTGGCGGAGGACGAATCTCAGTTGCCTCCACATCTGAGACCGTCAATCCGCGCATCTTATCACGTGACATGTTGAGCGTGTTACCGTGGAGACGTAGCGTGTGTGGAGGCTTCACGCTATTCTTTGCGGCATCCACGCACAACTCACCACACGCCCCACCGAGAGCGAGAACCACATTATAGCAACCACGAGGAGGTTACCCCATGTGACTCTACCCTCCCTAGTAACCGGGCCAATTTGGTTGCTAAGGAGACTCGCCGAGCGACCCTGGCTTCCATATACATTTAA
>NC_068282.1:1036532-1039032 GCF_025860055.1 Xyrauchen texanus
TCTCAGCAGCTGTAATAGAAACCCCCTCACAATCCAGAGTAATATAACACAGAATAAAATTAACGTACACTCAATGTTGAAAATAATAATCATATAAAAAGGTTTGCGAGATTTATGCTGCTAAATAAGGCGGAAACGCGTCTGTACAGCAGCTCATTTTCATCAAACTGCCATTTGTGAAAGAAAGTATCCGGACTTATCGACCCCGAACGCCTCTATTCTTTTGAGAAAAGGCCAATGAGAATTGGCGAGTGGAATTTGCATGCCACGCCCCCGGACATACGGGTATAAAAGGAGAAGGAATGCCTGCTCCCATTCAGGTTTTGTGCTGAGGAGCCGAGACAAGGTCCGGCCATTTCAGCGGCTAGTACAGCGTTGTGGGAAGAGGGACCGTCGCAGAGTCCTCGACACTGCCGTCCACCCAGGGGAACAGCCATCGTCCGCGAGGCAAGTGGGGACTTGATAGCCCGACTGCCTGGAGCGAGGGAGCCGCTGCCGGGGGCGGAGGAGTTCCCTGCCGTCCCCAGAGACGCGGAGGGGTCGAGGGAGAACGCCGTCCACGAGGGGAGGAGGGAAGAAACTCTCCGACCGCCCAGAGCGGTAGAGCCGCTGCCAGGGGCGGAGGAGTGTCCCCATTTGCTGCCAGAAAAGCGGAGGCGCGTTCTGCCCGCTGGGGGTCGAAGATTTCACTCCGGTTCGCCCGGGGTTGGAGCGGCTGTCGTCCGCCTGAGTGTGGAGGAGTGTTCGAGGACCACGCGGAGGGGGGTGGGGCCGGGTCGGAATATCACGTGCCCGGTCCCCAATCGGCCTGATGAGGCGCATGAGGGATAAAGGCGGCCGTTGACGATGGTTCGAGAGAGAGAGAATTACGGGCATGTCCGTCGTGTGTGTGTTTATGTTGATGCTTTTGGTTTAAGTTTTCATTAAATATTGTTTATGTTGACAAGCCGGTTCTCGCCTCCTCCTTGCCCATCTTAACTGTGTTACAGTGACACTAGGGGTCCCTATAGAAAAATGGCAAAACAGCTGAACCGTGTTACGTGAACTGCCGATGGAAGTGCAAGTAAGCTGCTGGTGCGTAATAGCAGGCGCATCAGTCTGCACGTAACATCCCCCAACACCCCAAAAATACGTCATGTAGTTCCCCACATCCCTGATGGGCGGAAGCGACGTAACTAGCATGGGAGCAGGCCATGCCAGCCGCGGCCTTTTCTCTCCATGTTTTCTCTCCACAGAGTATTAGATTCGGCTGGGGGCATCTAACGCTACCATACGCATCGGGGAAGGTGTTCTTTTCCGTTCCTATACTTTCAGGGGGAAAAGACCCTGCAGAGACCACATCCTGTCCAAAAGGCGGCCGGGGTCAGAAGGGCGCAGGTCTGCCGACAGGGAGACCATACCGTGGAAAATACATCACAGGGGTTACCGGAGTAATCGGCACCTGTGGAGCACCTATCCCAGTACAGGGCATATTTGTACCCATAGTGGGTCTAGCTGCGAACTCCTCTGCCGAATTTGTGAGTCACAGGGCTTGGGAGGAAGGACATCAAGGGTCCACGACTTTTGAACTTGACTGGGGGTTAAAGTGCACGCTTTCACCTAAGGAGAGGGGTAGGGTGCTATCTGCAAGCAAAACACTTGGTCAGTTGTTTCGTATTACCAAACTCTACCTGTTCGTACCTGACAAAACACGGGACAGACCGTGTCAACCCGGAGATTGTAAAATCTTGCAAAGGTATCTGGGCGGACAGAGCCGAAGGTGGCAGCCCAGTCGAGTCCTCAGCATCCGACATTGCCAGCGCGCTCGCCGATGCAGCGATCGAAGACTCATCCTGCTCGCATGCCCCGAAAGAGACGTCAAGCTGGCAAAGAGGCGGGCTGGTCTCATTTCGGAACCGGACGGGAGCAAACGAGCGTGCTGGGGAACGGGAGGTCTGCGGGGAATTACTCAGCGAAACCGCGCCCATTGAACTCCCCATTTCGCCTCCAGCGCCAGCAGGGCTGGCCTCATACCCGTGGGTAGAAGGTGCAGCGAGGGGGGGGGTGGCTAGAGTGGCTTTCCCACTTCGGAAGAAGGAAAGCTGTGACTACAACATTGCCATGGTCATATTCTCGCAATGAGAACATGACCCATCCACAAACGCTGCCTCAGTGTGATCGCTGCCCAGACACGTGAGGCAGCTCCCGTGACCGTCGGAAGCGGAGAGATAACGACTGCATCCAGGAATCACACAAAGACGGAAAGGCATCTTTACAAAGACACGTCTTTAAAAAGACGTTAAACGTCAATACGTGTGTGCTCACTTTAACGCTGGCAAAGCGCCCATGGGCGAAATCTGCACTCGTCGTGCAGAAGGAGAGAAAGTCGCTGGAAAAACCATGTGGTCAATACAAATTCTGATATCACTACCTTAAATATGAAACATCAAGAAAGTCATGCAGAAATATCAAACCAATATCTTTAAATGTCACCATATAATGGGGTTGAGCGGAAAGTGTA
>NC_068282.1:1044032-1054032 GCF_025860055.1 Xyrauchen texanus
TCATTGTTGTGTTTGCATGTGTAATTAGTTCTTATGTACAATTATTATCTTTTATTTGTTTGGAGATGTTTTTGGACTCTATGATCAATTATATTTGTAATGTTGGAACTTTTGATTGCTTTGGTGTAACAACACATATTTATCCTCAGATACAGTCGACATGATTGAGAACAAAACAAAAGCAGTTTACACTCAGATATATTTAATGTCAAATCAGAAAAATAAGAAAAAAACAATTATAAGATTGAGAGTCTCAGAATGTATCATAATCTATATCATTAAGTTTTCTTTACAATGATACCAAAGAATTTTTGTTGTTGTTGTTGTCGAGTTATAAGCCGTTGATTTTGGTTATGCCACTGAAACATTTAAGAAATATTTAAAAAACACCTTCAGAGCTTAAAGGGTTAAAAATGAGACCAAAAGACAAAGATACAAGACTGTGTACTTCATGTCTTTAATGAGGGAATGAACTACAATCCCATGATGCATTGCAGATTATGTAATCTAGTAAAAAAACAACAACTGAAAAATATATATAAAAAAACTGATTTAAAAAGTATAAAAACAATATATTTAAAGTGTATATCAGACGGCTCAATTGCGTGATTCACAGATTATTATGGGAGTGGACAGTCGCCAGTACCGCCGCTCCCTACACGCATACTACGCGGTCTGCGCAGGACACCAACTCCCTAGGGGGGCACCATCTTACCCTAGGGGGGCACCAGAAAGTCCACCGGCTGCCCTTTCTCGCACGTTATACATTATTCAAGGACCCGAAAGCAGTTGCGGAACACAGACGATCACACCCACTTCACACCCATATCACGCAACCCCCCCCTTGCATCAATTTGGCTAGCCCTGACGGTCACTGCAGAGCACTTTTGGTGCACTTTGTTTGCAGCATTTTTCTGATTGGTGGATCGTTTTTACTTCCAGGATCTGACACTCTTACAGAGGCATTGAGAGTTATTACATTCTGATAAACGATGGCGCCGCTGCCATCTGCCGGATGACGGAGTAGCCCGACCGCCCGGACACGGGGAACGGCCGCTGTCCGCGTGGCGAGTGGGGACTGGATTCCCCGACCTCCTGGAACGATGGAGCCGCTGCCGGGGGCGGAGGAGTGCCCTGCCGTCCCCCAGAAACGCGGAGGGGTCGAGGGAAGACCGCCGTCCGCGATGGGAGGAGGGAAGTAACTCCCCGATCGCCTGGAGCGGTAGAGCCTCTGCCAGGGGCGGAGGAATGTCCCCAGGTGCCGCCAGAAAAGCGGAGGGGCATTCTGTCTGCTGGGGGTCAGAGGTTTGACTCCGATTCGCCCGGAGAGGAGCGGCTGTCGTCCGCCGGAGAGCGTGGAGGAGTGTTCGAGGACCACGCGACGGTACATCAGAGAACCGGTGAGTGAGCTTTTTCTCTCTCTCCTCTCTCTCTCTTTTTCGCACCGTGTTGGCCTTTTCCCTCGCCTATTTTTTGTTGTTGTTGTTGTTGTTTTCCCCTCCTGTCTCCTCCCAGGATGAGGAAGGCAGGGATGACCTGACGGGGCGCAAAGCACGACCCTCCCCAGGGAAAGGGGGGGGTGTATGTCATGCCGGTGGCACCCCGGCCTGAGGTAACGGCGGGAGGAGTGTGGAGCGGAGGGGGGCGGGGCCGGGCTAGAATGTCGAACGCCCGGTCCCCAATCGGCCTGATGGGGTGCTCGAGGGATAAAGGCGCCCGGTGATGGCGGTTCGAGAGAGAGAGAATTACGGGCATGTCCGTCATGTGAGTGTTTATGTTTGTGCTTTTGTTTAGAGTTTAATTAAATTATGATTTATATTGACAAGCCTGTTCTCGCCTCCTCCTTGCCCATCTTAACCCCTGTTACATATGTACTGATGTAAGACATTTTGATATCACGTTGATGTATAATTTGCTGTTCCACTCATGTGCGTACCATTTGTTACGTAGATTAGACAGCAGAAAGTGAGTATAGATTCTTGCCCAAATTTCATTTGTGTCTATCTATGAAAGCATGCACAGATCTCTCAGTGTGTCTCTCATGGCCTCGTGATCAATATTCCTCATCTGTGAGTGAATCTGCAATAATAAAAGCATTTACAGCTGCGGGAAATAACACAGAATCTTTTTAAAACTGGGTGTCAGTTTCCTGCGCTCAGTGTTGTTGCCGTGGAGAGAGACAGATCTGCATGAGGAGGTGAGCGGCCGCAGACAGCGGGTACCTTAAAATTCACTCCGCCTCACGCGCCAAATATATATTTCATACTCTGTCTTTTATATTCCACCGGCTCAGCCCCTACACTGCACTCATCTTTATTTCATTTTTGGATGTTTTTAATTTTGCCTGAGATTATTATTTTTCCTCTCCCTCTGTCTCCGTCTATCCGTCATGGATTGTACCTGTGCTGAAATTGCAGGCTGTAATGTTTAGTGTTTATGAGTGTCTCTAAAGAGTTCACTAGAGAGAACAGCTCACTCACTTCCTGTTTAAAATGTGCTACATTAGTTTACATTTATCCCCAGAATAAACACCTCCCTTTCGGGACATCTGTGGACGTCTTCAATTGGACAAAGTATTCAGAGATGAAATACATTATTGTTACACTATATACATTCATGTTGTTTAACACATATAGTTACCACAAACTAACAATAACCATATTTTGTAGCAGCCAGTATTTTAGGATAATAATAATTCTGCATACATGAACATCAGTTAATGCTTTGTGAATTAAGAATGAAAAACTGTGTGTGTGTGGGTGTGTGAGAGTCTCTGTGTGTGTGTGTGTGTGTGTGTGTGTGTGTGTGAGAGAGAGAGTCTCTGTGTGTGTGTGTGTGTGTGTGTGCGTGAGAGTCTCTGTGTGTGTGTGTGTGTGTGTGTGTGTGTGTGTAGAGAGAGAGTCTCTGTGTGTGTGTGTGTGTGCGTGTGTGTGTGTGTGTGTGCGAGTCTCTCTGTGTGTGTGTGAGAGAGTCTCTGTGTGTGTGTGTGTGTCTGTTAATCTGAAGTATTAAACGGAAGTATTAATCTGAAGTATTAAACTGAAGTATTAAACGGAAGTATTAATCTGAAGTATTAAACTGAAGTATTAAATAGAAATATTAATCCAAACTATTAATCTGAAGTATTAATCTGAAGTATTAAACTGAAGTATTAATCTGAAGTATTAATCCGAAGTATTAAGCCGAAGTATTAAACTGAAGTATTAAATAGAAATATTAATCCGAACTATTAATCTGAAGTATTAATCTGAAGTATTAATCAGAAGTATTAAACTGAAGTATTAATCTGAAGTATTAATCCGAAGTATTAAGCCGAAGTATTAAACTGAAGTATTAATCCGAAGTATTAAACAAAAGTATTAAACTGAAGTATTAAACAGAAGTATTAATCCTAACTATTAATCTGAAGTATTAATCCAAACTATTAATCTGAAGTATTAATCAGAATGTGGCAGCGGGGGCGTGGTCAAGCGCCCGTCCGGGAGAGAGAAGCGGTAAGGGCGCTCACACCTGGGCCAAATTATGACTAACACCTGTCTCTAATTGCAGTAGAGTGAGGAGAGCGGTGAAAAAGCCAGCAGCCTCAGAGCAGAGGGAAGCCGACCAGAGCAAGCCAACCCAGTGCGCTTGTGTTGTTGTGTGTTGGTTTTTTTGTAAATGATTGTGAGACAGACAGCCATTAAAAACCTTACCTTCTCGTTGTAACCTTCGTTTCCTGTCCTCCTTCCCGTGAGGGTTTTACACTGGTGCTGAAACCCGGGAAAACCATAATAATGGAACAGAGTCGCCCCATAGAGTCCTCCCAGCTGGCTGAAGTCCTCCAGTCCCTCGCGACACTCCACCAGAGCCACCAACAATCCCTGCTTGAGCTCCGGCAAGACCAGGATCGTCGTTTTTTTGAAATCATGCGGGCTCAAGCAGAGGACCGGCACGCCATCCGGAGCCTCCTCAGCCAGGAGGCCGCTCCAGCCGCAGCCGCGACCCCGGACACCCGCGCCACATTGCCCCCACCCGCGTTACAGAAGATGGGGCCGGCGGACGACCCAGAGGCCTTCATCGACCTCTTCGAGAGGACGGCGGAGATTTGGGGGTGGCCCCAAGACCAGTGGGCAGCCCGGTTAGTCCCTCTCCTGTCCGGGGAAGCACAACTCGCGGCCCAACAACTGCCGGCAACAAGCCTCCTGGCTTACAACGACCTGCGAAAAGCCATCCTGCAACGGGTTGGTCGGTCCCCAGAAGAAAGTCGCCAACTCTTCCGGGCCTTAAAACTTGAGAAATCCGACCGCCCGTTTGCGTTCGCCCAACGGCTCCGTGATGCGTGTCGGAGGTGGCTGCTTGCGCGGGACCGCGGCGTCGAGGAGCTCGTCGACCAGGTGGTACTGGAGCAGTTTGTCCAGCGTTTGCCCCGGAAGACGGCCGAGTGGGTCCAGTGCCACCGCCCGGCGTCGCTGGAGGAAGCCGTCCGGCTCGCGGAGGACCACATGGCGGCGATTCCTAGGGCGGACGAGCCCTCTTTGTCTGTCTCCCCTTCCTCTGTGTCTTCCCCTGTTTTTTTCCCTCCCCTCTTCCCTCTCGCTCTGCTCTCTCCCCAGGGTCCGTTCCTGCCCCCCGCAGGCGTGGAGCGTTCGCGCGCCCAGCTCCCCGGTCTTGGGAACACCCACCAAGCCCTTCTCCATCCTTCAGCCGCTCTCCTCCTCAGGTGGGGGCGCCCGCCAGCACGGGTGCGGCCGCAGCGTCTGGGCCGGTCTGCTGGAGGTGCGGAGACCCGGACCACTTCCGGGATCAGTGTCCGCTGATGGAAATAGGGGCGGTGGTACGGGTCTCCGATGTTCCACAGACTGCCCCCGATCGAGCTGGAGCGTATCGGATTCCGGTAAGAATCCAGGGGGTACATACCAAGCTTTGTTGGATACCGGCTGTAACCAGACCACCATCCACCAACGCTTGGTTCAACCCGGGGCTTTGGGCTCAGCTAAATTGGTGAGGGTAAGGTGTGTGCACGGGGATATTCACAAATATCCCGTGGTGACTTTGGCGATCAAATTCAGGGGAGAAAAGCATAGTGTAGAGGCAGCGGTTAGTCCCCGCCTCACCCATCCGCTAATTCTGGGTACAGATTGGCCAAACTTTAGGAAATTATTGGAGGGAGTTTGCGCGGATGGGTCCTGCGTGAAAGTGAAGGGGTGTGTGTTGTGCGAGGCTTTGGCGGGGGAGGCGGAGCCAGGGCCGTCCTCTGCTGCTCCGAGTGACGGGGGAAGGGGCGAGGTGGACGCTCCTCCCTCCGGGAGTTCCCGGAGGGGGACTTCCCCTTGGAGCAGTCGCGGGATGAAACCCTTAAGCACGCCTTTGACCAAGTGAGAGTAATCGATGGTCAACAACTCCGGCCGGGTGTCGCCGTCTCATATCCGTACTTTTCGCTGATCAATGATCGCTTATACAGGGTGACGCAGGACGCCCAGACAAAGGAAAAAGTAACTCAATTGTTGATTCCACGGAGCCGTCGGGAAATGGTTTTCCAGGCGGCTCACTATAATCCTATGGCCGGTCACCTAGGGGAACGAAAAACACTTCTCCGTCTAATAGCCCGCTTCTATTGGCCGGGCATTGGCGGTGACGTCCGCAGGTGGTGTGCGGCGTGCCGTGAATGTCAGCTGGTAAACCCACCGGCCACCCCAAAAGCGCCATTGCGCCCTCTACCATTAATCGAGGTCCCCTTCGAAAGAATTGGGATGGACCTCGTCGGGCCATTAGAACGGTCAGCACGCGGACATCGCTTCGTGTTAGTCCTAGTGGATTACGCGACGCGGTATCCGGAAGCAGTGCCTCTGAGCAACATCTCCGCACGCAGTGTTGCAGGGGCACTCTTCAAGATAATCTCCCGGGTGGGGATCCCGAAAGAGATCCTCACCGACCAGGGCACAACGTTTATGTCACGAGCACTTCGCGAACTTTACGAGCTCTTGGGCATCAAATCGATTCGCACTAGCGTTTACCATCCTCAGACAGATGGCCTAGTGGAACGGTTTAATAAAACGCTCAAGAACATGATTCGTAAATTCGTACACGATGACGCTAGAAATTGGGATAAGTGGCTAGACCCCCTGTTATTTGCAGTACGAGAGGTCCCGCAAGCCTCCACCGGGTTCTCCCCGTTTGAGTTGTTGTACGGACGACGCCCACGCGGGGTCCTCGATGTCATCCGTGAAAATTGGGAGGAGGGACCTTCTAATGCCAAAAATGAAATTCAATACGTTCTTGATCTTCGAGCAAAGCTCCACACACTGGGGCGACTAACACAAGAGCATTTGCTCCAGGCTCAAGAACGCCAACGCCGGCTGTATGACAGGGGTGCTCAGCTACGGGAATTTGCACCGGGAGATAAAGTGCTTGTATTACTCCCAACATCGAGCTCAAAATTACTCGCCAAGTGGCAAGGACCGTTTGAGGTCACACGACGAGTAGGGGATCTCGATTATGAAGTCAAACGTACCGATAGAGGGGGCGCGCGTCAAATATATCACCTCAACCTCCTGAAATTGTGGAGGGAGGAGGCGGCCTCTGTGACGTTGGCCACGGTAGTTCCGGAGAGGGCGGAGCTCGGACCGGAGGTAAACAAAAACTACAATCTTAACACTCCGGTCACTTGTGGGGACCAGCTCTCACCGCGGCAGCTCACAGAGGTTTCTGAGTTACAAAAAGAGTTTGCGGACGTGTTTTCCCCTCTCCCGGGCCGTACGAACCTCATACAGCACCACATCGAGACCGAGCCGGGCGCGGTGGTGCGTTGCCGCCCCTATCGCTTACCCGAACATAAAAAGAAAGTCGTTCGGGAAGAATTAGATGCAATGCTCGATATGGGCGTAATAGAGGAATCCCACAGTGATTGGTCCAGCCCGGTTGTTCTTGTTCCCAAGAGTGATGGGTCGGTTCGGTTCTGTGTGGATTACAGGAAAGTCAACGCGGTGTCTAAATTTGACGCGTACCCAATGCCCCGTGTTGATGAACTGCTCGATCGGTTAGGTACTGCTCGATTTTACTCGACCCTGGATTTAACAAAGGGCTATTGGCAGATCCCCTTGACACCAATGTCCCGCGAGAAAACAGCCTTCACCACGCCGTTTGGATTACACCAATTTGTGACGCTTCCTTTCGGTTTGTTCGGGGCCCCAGCCACGTTCCAGCGACTCATGGATCGGATCCTCAGACCGCATACCGCGTACGCCGCTGCCTATTTGGATGACATTATCATCTATAGCAATGATTGGCAGCGGCACATGCAACATCTGAGGGCCGTCCTGAGATCGCTGCGGCGGGCGGGGCTCACGGCAAACCCTAAGAAGTGTGCGGTTGGGCGTGTGGAGGTACGGTATCTGGGGTTCCACTTGGGTCATGGCCAGGTGCGTCCCCAAATTGAAAAGACTGCGGCGATTGCGACTTGCCCTAGACCTAAGACCAAAAAGGGGGTGAGACAGTTCCTGGGGCTGGCTGGCTATTACAGAAGATTTGTGCCTAATTATTCGGACGTCACCAGCCCGCTGACTGATCTCACTAAAAAGGGGGCTCCAGATCCGGTCCAATGGTCGGAGCAGTGCCAACAGGCGTTTACGCAGATTAAAGCTGCACTTTGTGGGGGGCCGCTTTTACATGCACCTGATTTTTCTCTCCCTTTTATTTTGCAGACGGACGCTTCAGACAGAGGGCTGGGGGCCGTACTCTCGCAGCTGGTGGAGGGGAGGAGCGCCCGGTGCTGTACATTAGCCGGAAGCTCTCCTTAAGGGAGACTAAGTACAGCACCGTGGAAAAGGAGTGTTTGGCCATCAAGTGGGCGGTCCTCACCCTCCGTTACTACCTGCTGGGGCGGGCCTTCACCCTCTGTTCGGATCATGCCCCACTCCAGTGGCTCCACCGCATGAAGGATACTAACGCCCGGATCACCCGTTGGTATCTCGCTCTCCAGCCTTTTAAATTCAAGGTGATCCACAGACCGGGGGTGCAGATGGCTGCCGCTGACTTCCTCTCCAGAAATGGGGGAGTGGTAGGCAGGCCGGATGACGCCCGGCCTGAGTCGGGCGGTGGGGGTATGTGGCAGCGGGGGCGTGGTCAAGCGCCCGTCCGGGAGAGAGAAGCGGTAAGGGCGCTCACACCTGGGCCAAATTATGACTAACACCTGTCTCTAATTGCAGTAGAGTGAGGAGAGCGGTGAAAAAGCCAGCAGCCTCAGAGCAGAGGGAAGCCGACCAGAGCAAGCCAACCCAGTGCGCTTGTGTTGTTGTGTGTTGGTTTTTTTGTAAATGACTGTGAGACAGACAGCCATTAAAAACCTTACCTTCTTGTTGTAACCTTCGTTTCCTGTCCTCCTTCCCGTGAGGGTTTTACACAGAAGTATTAAACTGAAGTAATAAACAGAAGTATTAATCCGAACTATTAATCTGAAGTATTAAACTGAAGTATTAAACAGAAGTATTAATCCAAAGTATTAATCTGAAGTATTAATCTGAAGTATTAAACTGAAGTATTAAGCAGAAGTATTAATCTGAATTATTAATCTGAAGTATTCAACAGAAGTATTAATCTGAAGTATTAATCCGAAGTATTAAGCGGAAGTATTAAACTGAAGTATTAATCCGAAGTATTAAACAAAAGTATTAAACTGAAGTATTAAACTGAAGTATTAAGCCGAAGTATTAATCTGAAGTATTAATCCGAAGTATTAAACAGAAGTATTAATCCGAAGTATTAAACAAAAGTATTAAACTGAAGTATTAAGCCGAAGTATTAATCTGAAGTATTAATCCGAAGTATTAAACAGAAGTATTAATCTGAAGTATTAATCCAAGTATTAAGTCGAGTATTAAACTGAAGTATTAATCGAGTATTGAACAAAAGTATTAAACTGAAGTATTAATCCAAAGTATTAAAACGAAGTATTAAACTGAAGTATTAAACTGAACTATTAATCTGAAGTATTAAACAGAAGTATTAATCCAAACTATTAATCTGAAGTATTAATCCGAACTATTAATCTGAAGTATTAATCTGAAGTATTAAACTGAAGTATTAAACAGAACTATTAATCTGAAGTATTAATCCGAAGTATTAAGCTGAAGTATTAAAATGGAGTATTAATCCGAAGTATTAAACAAGAGTATTAAACCGAAGTATTAAACAGAAGTATTAATCCTAACTATTAATCTGAAGTATTAATCCAAACTATTAATCTGAAGTATTAATCCGAAGTATTAAGACGAAGTATTAAACTGAAGTATTAATCCGAAGTATTAAACAAAAGTATTAAACTGAAGTATTAAACAGAAGTATTAAGCCGAAGTATTAATCTGAAGTATTAATCCAAAGTATTAAGCCGAAGTATTAAACTGAAGTATTAATCCGAAGTATTGAACAAAAGTATTAAACTGAAGTATTAATCCAAAGTATTAAAACGAAGTATTAAACTGAAATATTAAACTGAACTATTAATCTGAAGTATTAAACAGAAGTATTAATCTGAACTATTAATCTGAAGTATTAATCTGAAGTATTAGACTGAAGTATTAAACAGAAGTATTAATCCGAACTATTAATCTGAAGTATTAATCCGAAGTATTAATCCAAACTATTAATCTGAAGTATTAATCCGAACTATTAATCTGAAGTATTAAACTGAAGTATTAATCCGAACTATTAATCTGAAGTATTAAACTGAAGTATTAATCCGAACTATTAATCTGAAGTATTAAACTGAAGTATTTGCTACTTTTAGAAGTTACTCTGATGTGAATTGTTCCCGTTTGCACAGTTTAGGATGTCGTGTAACATGAGCATGTTTTTAAATGACACATTCTGACTAGCGCATCATTTATCATTAATGAACTTCATTTAAAAGAAAGAAAACTCTAGAAAGATCTGATGTACAGTAAATAATCCAGTCACAGTGTTTGTTAATGACCTCATCCTATATACACATCCACAACATAAACATCATTTTACACTTCTAGACAAT